>NC_052061.1:10833191-10925691 GCF_903992535.2 Arvicola amphibius
CTGTGTACATGTACAGATAAGCGAAGACAGCTGCACTGGGCGGCACAGTGCTTTCGTTCACTGTGTGAAATAGTTCGTTCTTATCGCCAGCTTCATTAGGCTGAGAAATGTTTAAGAGATAAAGCCCACCTCTGCAGGTGTTGGTGAGGGTGCTTCCAGCAACAATCAGATGGCTTGAAGGGTATGACCTCACCAATAAATAATTGCCTTGATGGATTCATAATATGGCATTAATGGGAGGTGGTGAAATAGGTGTATGGCCCATGGAAGAAGTAGGCACCTGGGGTATGTCCTTGGGGCCATGTATTGGGTCCCTTCCTACATCCTGCCTCCACTTGCTGATCAGCCACGGAGAGACCAGCTGTTCTTTCCCACAAGTTCCTGCCACCACAATGTTCTGCACAACCTTCGAGGCTGAACAGTAATGGACTAAACCCTCTGGAACCATAAGCCAAAAATAAACATAACTTCCCTAAAGCTGTCTGTATCAGGTATTTTAGTACTGGCAAGAAAAGTTAGCCAATACATTAGATTAAGTATGGACTGAGGTGTGGCCATATGAAAACACCACTCCGGGCATAGGGCACTGCCATTGGGAAACAAACAAACCTGGAAACATCCAAAGTGCACACAACAGGTGACTGTCAAGTAGATGTGCTAAAACCATCCAACCAGTGGGAGGCTCTTCTTAATGAGGTTATACCATCCGAAAGACGCCCATACTATGTTGTGAAGCAAGAGGAGGGGCCGGGCTTCCAGAACAGTTTGCATCCTATGAGAGTGTTTCAGTTCCTGATATAATTCCTGGCCCAGACAGGTGTCTTTAAAAAAAACTTGAAATGGGACATGAATGTCCAGATGGGTCAGGTGAGGCCTCAGGCAGAAGGGAGCTCCACAGAGCTAAGGCCTCATTTTGTGTATACTCTGTTGCTGCTAACACAGCTGGAAAGGGTGCCGACTTCAGGTGAGCTGCCTCCTTCCTGGCTCACACTGTTATGGGCAACTTGCCTGCCAGAGCCATGGGTTGAAACATCTGGGCCCCGTAGTTACTCTCTTCCTACATCTTGGATTCCACAATCCCAAGTTCTTGACAACTGACCCCTCCCTTGGAAGTCCATCATTAGACATGTCCATTTTGTCCCTGGTGTTCTTGAAAAGCACAGCGTATTTGTGGAGGCAGCCCAGTCCTGCGCAGCCCTGAGGACCAGAAGGCTCAGGTCCTCTGTTCAAGGCGCAGCCCTCTCCCTACCCGCTGTACCATGAATTTCCTACTTACCAGGTCAGGAGGTGAGCACAGAGGCAGCTCGAAAGCAGCCTAGCACCGCCCACGCTCACCCCAGCCCACCCTTCCATCCCGAGCCAAGGCTGCCTGTAGGCTCTTCAAGTGAAGCACTCGCCTGCCCTGACATCTTTGAAAGTCATCACATTTGTTCTCTGGGGCCCCTCCGTCTCGGAACCCAACCTACCCTAGGAACTTCAGAGAGGTGTTGCTCTTGAGTCCCTGGGCCAGCACCTGGGCTCCAGCACCCGTGATGTGATTATTGCCCACCCTAAAAGGAAGACACAGAAGTTCAAAGAAAGTACAGCACACTGGTCCCCAGCCCCTCCTGGGGTATGGCAGTGACATGCTCTCCTGCAGAGCTTACTGACATTGTGACTCCCACCATGGTTCCTGCCCACTTGGACTTGGTTTTTCCAAGTCCTGGGCAGGAGTCACAGCAGAAAGCTGTTCTGAAAAGTAGTTTCCCTAGGAAATGTCACATCTTCTTAGTTTCAGCTATCCTCAGTCTATACCCCAGGACACCCCTCCCCCATGACTTCAAACCCACTGTCACCACGGGGTGCTACTGGCCTATTCTGAAATGGCTGGAAAGAAGAGGAATCTGAAGGTTCTCTGACAACACCAAGGATACTGCAGGAGGGGAGAAAGCAGGGCCAAAGGGGTATCAGGAATTAGTAAGGACAAGACCACGAAAAGGCTCTAGCATAGCTGAATCTACCCTCTCACCACCACCAGCTCAGAGTTGCCATCCAAGACAAGCCTTCTAGAATAGTTACAATACATTTCATCTTTTCAAGGCACTTTAAGCCACTGTGGCTCACTACAATCTTATAGGGCAGGTATGACCATCTCATTCCAAAAAGTATGTGTACTAAGAAAACAACCCAAAACCTCTACTGGACAGATTAGGCTTGAGAGCACCGCAGAGGCTTCGTGAACTCCCTTAGAGCTGCTCCAAAATCCAAAATACTTCCTCCCATCCATCTCCTTCCAGCAGGGTCAGTCCCCAGTCTCCCCAGCTCCCTCCCTGTTTTCCCACCCGTGGGCATTTTCTGCTCATATATTCCCTTCTTTGAGGACTGAACTAACATAAGGATGCACAAGCTGGAAGCTTACATAATTTACCCACGATCCTTCAGTCTCCGAGCTTACTATATAAAGCATGTACTGTACCAGCTCTTTGTGTGTGTTAACTCTATCATGACGGCCTTTCAGATGGCTCTGAGTACAATCCTCATTTTAAGGAAAGGTGAGGACATTATCTGACCCAAGGCCATGCAGCGAATAAGGATTCAAATCTCTGTGTTTCTAGAGTTGAACCGGGGCAGCTTAGCTCCAGAACCCCTGTGTTCGGCCACAATGACAGTCCCATGTGCTGGACGCAAACCTAGGTCTCCAGTTCTGAGTCCCACAGCCCATGCTGCCCACCGACTTCCCTAGCTGGCTGGACCAAGTGAGTATAGGGAAGCAGGCAGCAGTGAGAGAACAGAGCTTTCTGTGTAAAGTCGTGCCTGTGGCCTTGGTCTTTGTAGCCCTGTCTAAGGTGAGCTCAGTGACCAAATAAAATGACATCCCTCATCTCCAAAGGCAGCCAGCAAATAATAATAATAATAATAATAATAATAATAATAATAATAATAATAATAATAGATGGAAGCAATTCTTTGCTGTCTTTGCTGTTGCCTCACAAATCATAAGAGGCATTATCAGAGAGCAAGAGAGAGAGGCACTAGGGACTTGGGGTGTATTTGTTGATCTCTGATAGGAGACAAATCCAAATTGAGGGCAGGAACATCAGGTGGCATTTCAAACCTCACCTAATGAGTGCTGAGGAAGTTTTGGGGCACAACCCAGCAACTGGGAACCACGGCTGTGGTAGCAAGCACAGGTTTGGTGTGTATCAGAAAGAACTTACAGTCTTCCTAGATACTGGGGGGGGAAAGGCCTAGAAACTCTCCACCCACGGGACCAAACATCCAAAAGAGGAGGTCCTCAACCTCAGTAAAGCAGATCAGGCCATGGCATCTGAGAAACAAGCTCAAAGTGACACCTTCTCCTGGACTGTGGGTCACGCCATGGTCCAGCCCAGATCACCTGAACTCCGCGGTGAGGAGCGTCAGAGCCAGAGAGTATGGGGAAGCAGCGCTAACCTCAGTGACAAGAAGTTCTGCCTGAGTGCGAGGAGCTTGGCCATGGAGTAGGCAGAGCCATCCGTGAGCTTGTTGTTGAAGAGTCTGCTGGGTTCCGGGGAAGATGGAAACAAATCACATGACCAGCAAGCTAACCGGGGTGTCCACCTCTCTTCCCAGGAGCCACCCTGCCTCCTCCAGCCAGGCCACACCTGGCCCACCCCATCACCCACTCATAGCTGCCTCAGTGGCCATGCCCAGCCCAACTCACGCGAGCTTCTGCAGCTGCTCACAGTGAAGAGCATACTCGATCAGTGTGCAGAGACCTCGGTCTGAGATGTTGTTATCTCTCAAACTGAAAAAGACATCGCTGGTTCAGTTAAAAGTAGAGCTGATGAGAGAAACCCCCAAAGAGATGTTCATCTCCCAAAAGACAGCTTTACTGTGCTTCTGGGAATAGAAAGGACAGAGCATGGCCCACGCCCCTCCCTCCCAAATCCCTGGCCAGGGGAGCTGATGGTAGGGGACAGTCCAAGGGGCGGGGACTTTGAGGGCTGACTAAAGAACACTGGGGTCTTTGAGAGGCCACGGTGTTAATTCCAGTGAACATCTTTGCAGGACAGTGACCATGACGATCACTCCACATAAGGCTGTTAGGTGGAAGGAGTCAACCTGTGGGAGAAGCAGCCAGAACAGGACATAACCACCTAGCAAGCAGATGGCAGTACCAGTTAGGTAGACACAGTGGCTCAGACCTTGGAAATATTCCTGGGTTTGTGAGCACTGCTCACTCCCCTCCTTTGCCCATCAAAGCCCCTGCACATAGGCAAGCCTCTCCAGCTCCTTCAGGACCCTGGATCACAAGGGCATCTGAAAGTTTCTCTGCATGGAACTGGCAGCCCAGGAATCTGTGCTCGGTGAAATCAGACACCTGTGTATGTTAACAACCGTGCCCACCATTCTTCACCTTCAGGCAAACTTAGGTGGTCCTGCCTGGATGGTTACAAGCCCAGGTGCTAGTCCCCCTCGGCAGGATGTCCCGATCTTGACCAGCTGTTCACCAACTGTCCTAGTTTCCTTCCTATGGCTATGATAAAACACCATGAGCCAGGAACAACTTAATGGAAGCACTCATTTATTTTGCCTTATAGTTCTAGAAGGATAGGTGTCTATCATGCCAGGCAGACCCAGCATCGGCTAGGCATGAAGGCCAGAGCATGAGAGCTTATATTGTCAATGGTAAGAACAAAGAGAGAGTGATCTCCAAGTGACAAGAGTCTTTAAACTCTCAAAGGCCACCTTCAGTGACATGATCCCTGCCAGCAAGGCTGTACCTCCTAACTTCCCCAAACTTCACTGCTAAATGGGGACCAATTAGAATTGCTAGCTGCAGTTCCCTTCATCTGCAAAAAAAGAAATGACTAACCTCAGTAAACTGTGCCCATACAGCCCCCTGAGCACCATACCTGGCAAGAGCCACCTGGAATCACAAGTACATCCATGTGCCAGGCATTGCTCTATTTACGCCCCAACAGGACCATTGCGCTTACCCCAAGCCCATGCAGTAGATCCTACTGTTATGTCCTCAACAGAGAGAATGTGCGGCACAAATAAGTGACCTGACTTTGCTGAGGTTGCACAGTGCTTAGGGTTACCCCAAGGCTTTTCTCAGGCTCTCAGAGAAATGGTTTTTGAGCTGCAGGTCGTATGACCTCTTAGGGAGTCCCACAGACAATTCTGAAAGTCCTGAGCAAGAATAAGAGCTGAAATAGAACAGATGAAAGAAAGAAGAGTGAGGGGCTGCAGAGATGGATCAGCAGTTAAGAGAACTGGCTGCTCTTCCAGAGGACCGAGGTTCAATTCCCAACACCCACACGGCAGCTCACAACTGTCTGTAACTCTAGTTCCAGGGACCCCAACATTTTCACACAGATATATACACAGGCGAAAGCAACCAATGTACACAAAATAAAAATAAATTATTTTTTTTTTAAAAAAGCAGAGTAAGTCAGAGCTAATAAGGGAAGTCGTTTCCCAAGGCTCTTGTTTCTGTTCTGTGTGCCTGTGTGTTCTCTCTGAGTGGAACAGAAAACCAAAACCATCAGCCTCGAGGCAGAGAGCAGAGTCTACAGAAACCTGCATAGGAGCACTTTGCAGGCAGGGTTTCTTAGAGACGAGGATTTCAGTTGGCATGGAAACCCTTCCAGTGAAGAAGATGCAGACTCACACTGTGGGAGAGAAAGAAGCCTGCCCCTTCTTCCCTTCCACTTTCTTTCCTCCCTCTTTGTGGCTGTGTTACACACACACACACACACACACACACACACACACACACACACACACTAAATGCCAACCACTTCTCAGTTGTACATAGGTTAAGAACAGTAGAGCTTGGTCAAGGGCCTTAACTACTGTGTTCAAATCTTCTTTCTCTTCCTAACGTAAATCCCCAAGGTGATTGACGTATAAAGTGAGAAGGTTCGTTTGGACACACACTTCCGAGATGTCAGTCCATTATTAGATGGCCTTATTGCTTCAGGGCCTGTATCAAGGCATCGCATCATGACTGGAAGGTGAAGGAGGGAAAGAGCATACATCTCCAGCCAGGGAACACTGGACTCTTGTAACCCTATGAGGACACACCTCCAATAACCTAGACATCCCACAATGCCCCGCTCCTTAAAGACTACACTTCCCGACACATGGATCCCCCAGAAACATACATCCATACACTGCAAGCGCTCAATGTAAAAGAAGCTGGCTCCTGCATATTCTCACAGGGTAAGACTTCTGGCATCTGGGGATGCTTGTTACAGTTTTCCAGGCCCCAAGCTTAAGCCTCCCAGACAGGAATTACTGTGGCCTGGGAATCTCCTATTCAACAAGCATCTTTTCATGATACAACAGCCTCCCAGACCCATTGGCATGCCACAGGATCATGGAGAGAGGACCATTTAAACATTCCAGAGATAGGTGCTCAGCTTGGTAGACTGTATCTGTAACTCTGGTACCGAGAAGCTAGGACAAAAAGATCTTAGATATGAGATCAGCCTGGATTGGCTGAGGCCTCATTAAAAAAAAAAAAATTCCAGAGATGACTTGCTCTGATGATTATCCAGGCCAGTGTGGCTAGTCTTCTGAGGTTCATGGTTTAAAAGTATGGTCCCACTATCAAGGAAGGTGCACACTCAAATTTCTACCAGAGCAGCTTCAGCACACAGGTGTGCAAATTCCCAGTCAAGGAACCATGCTGCCCCCTTCCCTAGCAAATGGCACATGGTACAGGCCATGTCAACTCATCTTCCTGGTCAGAACCATGCTCTTCTCTTAGCTCTTGATGCTGGGAGGCAGATACCCTAAGATGGCATCAGGCAGCCTCAGCCTCCCTGCTGGGCTCAGCCAGCAGAGACCCAATACTGGAAAGGCAAAGGGGCAGAGAGAAGGGACGGGGCTTTCTAACCTCATATGCAGCCCTTCCTCAAGACCCTCTCCAGGTCTTCTCTCAGCCAGTAAATCCTCCCTTGCCTCAGGTCTTTCCTAATTCCCATCCACAATTCTGCAGTTGCTTCCATAGACTTTCTTCCTATTTCCCAGCTTACGGGCAACATCTGTTTCCTCAAGACCCAGATGGAACTATTCATATTTCTAGCATATAGTTATTGTATACACTAGAGCAGTATATTAACTCCATATACTGTACATGTGTTATAAACATGCAACCATGGTCCCTGTGTAAGGGTTAGTCAAGTCCCCACAGTCTCACACCCGTGTCTGTATGTTGTGGCTTTGTCTCAGAGCAGATAAGCCATCCTAATACACACAGGAATCTTGCCTTTTGCTCAGTTCAACTAAGGTTATCTATAAGGAGCACCAATGCCCCTGGAGGCTGTTTCTAGATCTTAACTGTAATGTACTACTTCCTCTTTCTGATAGGCTCTTTAAAAAAAATAGCAGGAGTTCCCTCTCGAGACAAAGGACAAGAGAGCTGGGAGCTGCAGTCACGCTGGTTGACAGGCCTCGGCATACCCTCCGCCTTCATCTGACCCCAGACATGGAAAGAGTGCCACACATTCAAGAGCCCAGACGTTCCAAAGGGCAGAGCCTCATGCTTCAGCCACAGAGCAGAAAGCAACATGGGTAACAGAAAGTCCTCCACCCGCTTTCTCTCAAGACCTGAAATTTCCATCTTGGTGAGATTTTAAAGACTCTAATGGGGTTCAAATCCTTTCTGATTTGAAGTGGTCCCCAATAAAGACATAAAACTTTGCATGGGCCCTCAAGACTTTCCCAGTGCATTAGAAGTACACCCACAGGCGCAGACCAGGAAATCTGGAACCAGAAAGACATGATTTGTGAAAGCCATCCTTGTTTCCTCTACGATTATGGATGAGTCACTTGACGTCTGTGACCCTCAAGTAAAAGGTCATGGGGGTGCTAATAGCCCAGATGAGCCCAGCGCGGTTGTGGAAATAGACGAGGTGATTTCTGGAAAGTGTGGCACAGTGTTTAGCACAAAACTTTGAGTATGGCTGTGATGGCGAGTCTTGATTGTCAACTTGATACACTTGGGGAAAGGGAACAACTGAGGAACTGCCTCCATCAGATGGGCCCGTGGGCATGTCTACGGGTCATTTTCTTGATTGCTAATTGACGTAGGTGGACCCTACGTCAGCCCACTGTGGGTGATAGCGTTCCTAGGCAGGTGGACCTGGGGTGTATAAAGAAGCTAGCTGAGCAAGCCAATAAGCTGCATTCCTCCATAGTTTCTTCTTCACCCACTTGCCCTGGCTCCATAGATGATGAACTAAACCCTTTCCTCCTTAAGTTGCTTTCTGTAAGAATATCATACCACAGCAACAGAAAGCAAACTAGGACAGCGGCTGTCATTATCTGTGCTGAAACTAAGGGCCAGACGAGGAAAGGGTCTGGCTGATGTACAAAGGGTGGCAGACCTGGATTTGGACCCAGACTTCTGGATTTCAACTCTGTGTTAGGCTTCTCCATCTTAACTTGACAGTAGCATTTGCCACAGGCCCAACTAAGGGCGGGTTAGGTAACTAAGTCGCCATCTTTACTGAGGTATTCCTTGCCTAGTCTTGCAGTTTACTTACGTTTTTGTCTCCAAATTCGTCTTACTGACTCTTGTTACATGTATGTTTTTGCAGTGCCATGTTTTTGGTAGGGCCCACCAAAGCATCGACTTCACCCAGCTTCTATTTAATATATGTGTGTATGCATGCATGTGGCTTTTGAGTTAACTTTATGTATGAACATAAGTTAGCTTTAACTCTGTGTGTATGTGTATAAAACTTAAATTCAACTATGTATATCTACACATGTACTTACTGTTAAAAGATGTTTTCGAAGCTAGCCCTACAGCCTTTCCTGTGAGCCGTTCTCCACTATCGTCAGTTCTACCGCTAAGCTTTTATTGCAAACAGTTTTCTCTTCTTTGTCTCTCACAGGTATAAATCTCACCTTTTGAGTTAGAAACCAGTACAGTCAAGCTTGGACTCAGCTCTCCAGGCGGATCCTACACTGTAGTCATGACTTATCTTTACCCCACAAACAGCCCTCAAGTGCTCAGAGATCTGGGGAATATGGCATTTAAATATTTGATCATTAAAAGGCTTTCCATAACAAAGAGACAGGTTGGCTCCTAACAACAGCACTCTATTTCCTCCAAAGAAGGCAGAAGACAAATGGGCACAGAACAACGTCCATCCGCAATTTGCTTCAAGCGCTGACCACTGGGGAAAAACTACCTTTCAACTAAACTCCTGAAGATCTCCAGACAGTAGATAAAGGAAAATCAGAATCGATGCTCCTCAGTGCAAGGTAGGTTTGTCTTCCTACAGATTTCCTAATCCACGGAATCTTCTAAAACCTGGCAAGCCCTGAGCTAATCAGCAGAAGGCAAATACAGTCTTGGATGTCCCTGCCCTCAATGATCATGGAGGATGCCGAGGAACGGCTGTAGGTAAGCCAATCGAGTAAGTTATCTGTCATTTTTTTAATCCATAACTCAAGTATTTTATCCTTCTCAAAGATCTCTGATGCAGTTTGACGGCTGAGAACTTTCGTCAGTTTAAAAAGAAAACCTCACCAGACAAATTTCAGCACAACTTCTTAACATGTTCTAAATAAAAGGTGCTTTAAGATACACAAATGCAGGTTATTAAGGTGTGAGGACAAATGAAAGTTATCAAATTTCTCTCTCAAGCTGCCTTTGATAGCCTTAATCTATTAATCTAACTCTGGCAGATTACTACTCTAAAGATATTTTCCATCGCGCAAAAACATCTGTCACAGTCATTCTGACGTAAATATGCTGCAGTTTAAACAATGCATGTGTCTAAAATTGGTGGTTTACAAACTCAGAAAATTCTTGTGAGTTCCAGGGAGTCAAACTGAAGGATTCGCCTTAAACAGGTCGGATACACCTCTCTCGAATCCTGATTTTTTTTGCTTCCTAAACCCTAACCTTATCCTCTGCTCTGCCAACACCTTGCCAGGTCCAAGAGACACTGGACAGTTTCACACCATAAATCCTGGACAGGAGTGATGCAACCAGCTACCCCAAGGTATAACCAGCACCCAGCTTTCTCAGGCCCCACCAAGTAAGATTCAACGCCCACAAATAAGCAGGAAGCAGTCTTGAGAACCCGCTGTCCCAGTTCCCTCAACCTGCCATGCATCCTTAACTCCCATTCTTCTTACTGTAAGAGAAAGGCAGGAATGTAATCTGCTGGCCGGGCCTGTCACCTGGGTACCCTGTCCCTTTAAGAGACAAGCCCCGCCCACTCCCAATCCCCCCCTCCCACCTCCTCTCCAGTGGGTTCTCTCTCTGTCCCCTCTTCTAGAGAAGCAGTTTCTGCATCTCTCTTCTCCCTTTTTCCTCTTCTCCCCTTCCCCTCTCTCTCCATAACCCACTAAATAAGCTCTATATCCAAGCTCTCTCTGCATGGTGTATCTGTCTCTCACCCACCGAGGTCAGTCTCCTGGTCTCCTATCTGCAACGGGATGGGACCCACCTTGGCCTCAGGTCACCCAGTTTTATAAATGATAACACTTGTCACACTCACTACAGCGCTGTGCAGACACCAAGGCAGGGCAGCAGCTGCTCCACGCCAATATCTCCAACAGAGTTGTGGTCCAGTTGCAGGGCCACAGGCCGCTGGAGGTGCCGCAGCACAAAGGCCAGGGCAGCACACTCTGCAGGGCCCACTCTGCAAAATGTTAACTTCAGGTGCCCAATGTCCAAGCGACGCACAGCCTCCTGTGCCAGCTGCTCCTCCTGCATCTCATACAAGCACCGGATAAGCCAAATGAAGCCAGGCATGGCATGCATGCTTTTGGCCTCACCGGGCACAGCAGGTGGGATGTTGTGGAAGTGTTCCCGAAGGCTTTGGGCCAGACATGAGCGGGCACATGTGTGGCGCTGGAGTAGCACCCTCTTGGGGATCTGGCATGCGACCAGCAGATCCCGATGCTCCTTGGACAACAGACCTGCTAGGAAGGCTGCTGTGATCTGCAAGTTGTGTGGCTCAGCTTTCTGTAGGAGAGCCACTTTGCTGCCCTTCTTGACTCTGGAGCCCTGGATACACAGAGTGGGCAGCAGCCTAACCAGCAGTGAGCTGCCCAGCCGGCCACAGCCGAAGAGGTACCTGAGGGAGGCTGCCGCTGTGTCCGCACTGACTGCCAGGTAGAAGGCGGCGAAAAAGCACTGGAAGGTAATATGCAGGAATTCCAGGGGTGCCTTGTTCCCGGCCACAACGCTCTGGGCACGTACCAGGAACCCAAGAGCAATGTCATCAGAGTCAACCTGTGCTGCCTGGAGCTGCTGGGCTGAGAACACATAGCAGCTCAGGGCCAGGCCCCGGAGAGCCAGGTGGCCAAGGTGCAGCAGGGTGGAAAGTCGGCTTTGAAGGAGCCGAGGTCCCAGACCGAGGGGGTAGGAATCTGGGGGGGAGGCGTGCAGCAGGAAATGCTGTAGGATCAGGAGGTACATGTCTGTGCTGGTCGTTGGGAACTCCCCATTCTGCAGCAACAGTTCCTGGTGGCATCTGGACACCATCCATGAGAAGACAGGGAGGTGGCATAAACCGTGCAGGGCCGATGTGGCTTGGAGCAGGCGGATGAGGCGGTCTGCCACTCCGGGTTCCCGGTGGTGCTTCCTCAGGTATAGTTCGATGCCTTCTTCAGAGAAGCCCTTGAGGTGGCACTCGGTCCGGACGAACTTCCTGAGGAGCGCTGACACAGCATCTGGACGGCTGGTCAGCACCTTGCAGGCGTTCTTCAACAGGTTCCCCTGAAGAAGGTTGAAGAGCAGGGTCTGGACTGAGGTGGGGTCAGTTGGGGAGCAGTGACGCTCCCGGTCGGTGAACCGGAACTTGAACTCATCCAAGCCGTCGAAGGTTAACAGGACACGGTGAGGATGGTCAAGGAGGAACTGGAAGACATCCTGCTGCGCAGCATCGGGCCAACAGCAGTGCTCAAAGAGCAGCGTCCTTAGAGACAGCGGTTTGGCCATGCACTGCAGCTGCCGGCAGCTAAACGGGAAAACGAAGAGAAACTCCTGGAAGTTCTGCCCAGTAGCCCACAACAAGTGCAGCTGCTGCAAGAGAGTACTCTTGCCACTGCCTGCTTCGCCCACCACCAGCACGGTGTCTGCATCCTTGTTCAGATGGTCATAGGTACCAAAGAGTTCCTCCAGGCCCAGGATGGCGGGGCTCTTCTGCAGGGCCCCAGCCGTGCCCACCTCCGTCCGCAGCTCCAAGATGTTCTCCGTGTATATATCCTCCAGGCAAAGATTCTCCGACCCGTCGTAAGTACTGAGGAAGCGAGACTGAGCTGACACCATGGTCCTCAGCTTCGAGATGAACCTCTGACACTCAGCAGCTGGGGTACAGAATAGGAAAATGAGGCTGGGATCGTGGTCATAACGAGACCTATGCAGAGAGTCACCTACACTGGGGGTGCGATACATGGCTCAGAGAGCTAGTGGGCACCTATCCTGCCCACTATAAGTGGCCACTGATAAGCTGTGGGCTTTGGGGGCAGCCACAGAAGCTTCCTGAACCTGGCTCTTCCCTGCAAAGCAGGAAAATGTCAGAGAACGTTGACACGGACAAACAGGGATGATGGATGCCACCTGGTTAAGTATAGCATCCAATACAAGACACTGGCCACCTGAACACACCAGGGAAGGTATGGCTCGCAGGATCCGCATGTCCTGTTTGTCTGTTCCTGTTGCGTGGCCTGAGCTACCATTCAGTCTCTTCTGCCAGTTTCTGAGGGAAAATAGGGGACAGGGCTGAGGTTTCCAACTTACTAGGTCTGACACCTGGGCCCACCACCTGCTTGGCAAGCAACTTGGCCTTGCTAGGTCCAGTTTTCTTCTCTATGGAAACGGGGACTGGTAAGGCCTTAATGTGAAATGTCCCCGCCGGCTTATGTGTTTGCATGTTTGGTCCCCAGCTGTCAGTACTGTTTTAGTAGGTGTGGAACACTTAGGACACAGGGCTAGCCAGCTGACATAGTCCCTTAGGGATAGGACTCAAAGGTTACAGCCTGGCCCACTTCCACCTGAGCCCTCTGCTTCCTGTCTGTGGCCCTAATGGAATCAGCCTCTCCTGTTACCACTCCTTGGGCCAAGCTGCACCCGCCACCAGTCCTCCTGGCCACAACAGACAGTCCTAAAGCGATGAGTTAATTCAGTCAGGTATTCCATACCACGACAAGAAAAGTGGCCACGGGCAGTGTCGGGATCCGATTCCTGAAACCCATGCCTCCGTTCCCTTATATGAAGACTAAATGGACTGGCAGGAAGCAGAGGCAGATTCTGAGAACTCAGGGTCACCGGGCGCCTGTGCCAAGTCATCAACAAGATCTATCCTTTCTGCCTGCCCTTTCTTCCTCCTGCCCCTCTGTACCCATGGCACTACTTCCTCCTGAGAGCTTAGTTCCTCTTTCAGGAAATAGAGAAGGGCTGATCAGAGGCCCAGACAGGCAGGACGTCATAGGACATCATAGGATGTAAGCATCCTCACCCACCATGGCCTCAATGGCCCCAGGAAAGCACCAGCTCATTTGTCCTTAACTCAGAAGCAAGCAGATTCTTGTCAGAGAGCTCTTAGCCCATAGATGTACCTGCAGAGCCAAGCAGGATATATGCTGATATCCCTTCTTTCTATTTTCTTCTTTGATACAGGCCTCACTATGGAGCCCAGACCAGCCTCAAACTAGCAATCTTTCTGCCTAAGCCTCCCTAGGAGCTGGGGTGAGAGGCTGGGCCTCCACACCCAGTATTCAAAGCCTCTTGTTCCCAAAGGTGAGGATCCTTGTAACTCTTTCTACTCTTTGGCGATATCAGGAGCACTGACCAGATACCAAAAGATATACAGCTTCCTTTCCAATTTCCTGACTTATAATGCCAGTCTCTAGGATTACCATAAGCAAACCTAGGTCTGGCAAGATGGCCCAAGGTGGGGCAAAAGCACCTGTCACCAAGCCTGATGACCTAAGTTTGAGCCCCAAAATTCACATGGTGGAGGGAAACAGCAGGTTGTCTTCTGACCTCCACATGCATGCCATGGGGCGTTCACATGCATGTGTACACACACACACACACACAGAGAGAGGGGGGGGAGAGGGAGAGAGAGAGGGAGAGGGAGAGAGAGAGATTAATAAATAAAAATAAGTAGATAAATAAATGTGAAGTGAAAATAAAGTAAGTTAAAGAATGTCTCTCGTTTTCATTTTGAAGAAAATAAACACAAGTTTTACTTTTTTCCCCTTAAGACAGGGTCTCATGGCTTCCAACTTGTTTCCGTAATGGAAGATGACCTTGAACTCCTGATCTTTCTGCCTCTACACACACCCACCCACCCCCCGACACACACACACACACACACACACACACACACACGACCTTGAACTCCTGATCTTTCTGCCTCTACACACACACACACACACACACACATGCGACCTTGAACTCCTGATCTTTCTGCCTCTACACATACACACACACACACACACACACATACACACACACACACACACACACACACACACACACACATGCGTCTGCAACCATGTCCACCTGCTCAGCTGTCGTCTTTAGAAGCATCTCATATCAGGGAACCGTATAGTGCCTCTGTGGCCTGCTATACTTAATGACATTATCAGCAATTGCTCACCAAGGGCCATACTGGCTACCATACAGTGATGCCACCTCCCGCTCTTGTACAAAGTAGTATACACCTGAGTACCAAGCACAGGCCTCCAGCCATCCTGCCCACAGGCTTTCTCCTGCACAGAGGGCAAGGCCAGAATGCTAAGCCCATCTGCTAGCTCCAGGCACATAGTTCATGGGCCTTCAGTCCACATTAGCTTTCTTCTCAGTTACATAGGAACAAGACTGGGAGACTACCGGGCTTGGATCCTCTCTGAAACTCATGCCTTCTTCTCCCAAGGAGGGAAGGTAGGGACACTACAGTCAGACCCACTTCCTGTTCCCTGCCACTCAAGTCTCAGTTTTCCCATCTGGAGAATGGAACATAGCAATATTCACGACTCAGGACTGTGGGTAAATGGTAGAGAATGCCCATAAGATGTATGTCTGGGCCATGCCACCCAGGCCTTCTCACACCACTCAGTTGGTGAGCATAGACATGGGTGAGACCATATTCCCTAAACTTCCCTGGTGATGCGTTCTAGATCATGAGAAACTAGGTTTTGTGGATCAAGAGATCCCAGCCCTATCCCTGCCTGATGAGAAATGCAGTTTAGACAGCAAGGTATACCCACAGCTAGCCCTCCACAAGCCATGGCTGCAGTGAGCACGGTAGTTCAGGGAGCAATGAAAGGGTAGAGCCACTGTGCTGTCAGGCTTTCGATCTCCCCTGCTGCCCAGTGACTCACGTAACCCCTAGGCTTCAGATGGAAGAACTGAGCCTGAGGGAATAACGCACTGATACATGGGCGTTTAACTGACGTGTGCTTTGCTCTTTAACCAGGAATCTCAGCTGACTTCCTTTTCTTTTCTGTTACCTTAAAGGGACAAATACATACCTTCATAAGTCAGGGGCAGCGAAGGTAATTTCTTGATGTGCTGCAGAAGGAAGGCAGCCAGTCCATTTGCCTTCACTGTGGCAAGATCAAGCAGCCTTCTTGCCTACAGACCAAGAAAAGGCCATTATCACTTTTTTTCAAGAATACTGATGGAGGGGGAGGAGGAGTGTGGGAAGGTTTCTATTAAAAGTTAGACATCAGAAGACCTCCAAATGCTCTTAAACCCAAAACCTTTTGAGTGCCGGCATGATGTCACAAATGGAAAATAGAAACATTGTGGAAAAGGGCCTTCAGGCCCCATCTCTATGAAATATGAAATATAAAAAACTTCTGTGCTTAGACATGGGTCAAACTGCCAATGTATTCATTGTTTATGGAAATACTATAAAATCCCCAAAATATCCCAAACATTTCTGGTATCAAGCATTTAAGTTAAAAGAAACTTCACCAATAATACAATTTTATACACAGTCCTCTTCTCTCATAATGAGAGCCCAGAAGAACAACTGCAGCACAGCCTGCATTTAGCAGACAAAGATATGTAGTCATGGTTGGTGAAATATGCACACAGGCAGCCTGGCTCCTTCCCGAAACCCACTGAAATAATGAGCAGCTAAAAACAAAATAAAACAAGACAAAATAAATAAATACATAAACCCACCAACCTACAAAATCAGAAAACGATTCTGGACGCTGTAGAGCACTTGGAAGGCAGGGCCTCACCTGAATGTTTGAGCGCTCTCTCCGCACAGAACCCACTCTTCCAACCTCAGCTGCCCCTGAGTTTGGGGCCTGCACACCCGACTGCTCATTTTCCTCCTCTGCTTACATGTATCATAAGCGCACACATGCACTGGAACACACGCTAGGCACGTGTGTCCGGACCACAGCCTTCCCCATCCCTGCTCAAGTCTCCGCCATCCTCCTAGCTTTCCAGCCCAATGTTTGAAGTCACCTTGAAGGCCTTTCTCTGACTTCCATCAGCACATCCTGTGACCTCCACCTTCAAAGGACCGGAATCAGGTCGTTCAACAGAAACAGAGCCCAAGGTATACCAGGAAGCGATGTGTGTGCAATGGAGCCTTCCAACACCCACATTCTTCAGTGACAGTAGGCGCATTCAAGCTTAGCCACAGTTCATACTTAACCACAATATCCAAGACATAACCATTTCAACATATCATCAATGTAAAAAAAATAGTTAAGTGTGTTGCTTTTCTTTTCTGTTAAGTCTCCCACAGCTGCAACGTTTAGACTCATGGTGTGGCCCAGCTGTGTGGCAGTGCTCAGCAGCCACCCAGAAGCCCATGTCCCCAAGCTACTGAGCCCTGCACACGTGGCCCTATTGCTGTCCTGCTCCGAGACATGCTGTGGCTCAACTGAGAACCGCAGAGCTGCCTAGGTAGGGCTGCTCTGCCCCTGCCTGCAGCCCAGCCCCGGCACCACAGCCAGGGTTCAAATGACCACGTGCAAAATGAATGCTAAGGCTACCTTGCCACTACCCAAAGCACTCACCTTCCAGGTTCCCAGGCCTCTACAAACAGACCTTTACCCCAGATGGAAGGCTTTCTGTTTGAGGAACTCGGTCCCCAGGAGGAAAGGTCTATGGATAGAAACTGCCATTTCCTGACTGTCTGTTGTAGAAGTCACAGCAGGGAGGTTTCATCTGCTTGCTTGGTGAGTTTCAAAAAAAAATCTGTCATTTTAATAAGAAGACAGACAGTCAAGGTTTACCCATACCCAAAGAAAGTGTCAAATATGGGAGGTCAGAGCCAAATTAGTAAGGAAGGGAAAACAGCTCGAAGGTTCAAAGGTTTATGCAGGAAATGAAGAATGTCACACAGCGGTAGAGCAATTGCATAGCCTGTGCAAAGCTCTGGGTTCCATCCCTAACACAGAAATGTGTGTAGCATGAATAAAAACAATCCCACCAAACATAAAAACCAACAAAAGACCCAACTACTAATATCATTATGTCTATATCAAAGACTACGTCCCTAAAACAAGAGCAAGACACTGTAATAAAGGAACAGTAAAAAGAGCCCCACACACTGCAAATGAGAAGATGGGAACTCGAGAGTCTGGAGTTGAAAGTACCATGCAGAAAACAGCACAGAGTTGGCTATGGTGGCTTGTGCCTGTAACCCCAGTACTTGGGCCGCTAAAGAATGAGGGAGGCCTAAGAATGAGGATTGCCCCAAATTTGAGGCCAACCTGTGCTACATAAGAGTTCCAGGCCAGCCTGGGCTATAGTGTAAGATCCTGTCTCAAAAACAACAGAAAAAACCCACAGCAATGAAAAACAGAAGAAAACTTGAGGATTCATCTAGAAATTCCAGCATTCAAGCAGCTTCAGTTGCATAAAAAGAGAAGAAAAGCTCAGGTAAGATGCTCCCATCATGGTCTCGACCTCTTTGCTCATATTCTCACTCCTCCCTGGAGTGACTTTGGGAGCTCAGCACAGTGCTCTGCTGCAGGTCTCTGCCTCTGTTTCTATCAGCTGTTGGACGAAGGTTCTATGGTGATATTTAAGATATTCATCAGTCTGATTACAGGGCAAGGCCAGTCCTGACACCCTCTCCTTTATTGCTTAGGGTCTTAGCTAGAGTCATCTTTGTGGATTTCTTGGAATTTCTCTAGTGCCAGGTTTCTTGCTACACCCATAATGGCTCCCTCAAATCAAAATATCTCTTTCCTTGCTCTTATCTCTGTCCTTCCTCCATCTCAACTATCCCATTCCCTCAAGTTTCCTTGCCCTTCCCCTTCTCCTCTCCTCTCCCCTTCTGCCCCCTCTTCTTTCTCAACCCCCAGGCTTCCAATTTTGTCAGGCGATCTTGTCTATTTCCCTTTTCAAGGTAGATCTATGTATGTTTTTCTTAGGATTTACCTTGCTACTTAGCTTCTCTAGGATCATGAACTATAGGCTCATCATCCTTTGCTTCACAGCTAGTATCCACTTATGAGTGAGTACATACCATGTTCATCTTTCTAGGTCTAGGTTACCTCACTCGAGATGGTTTTTTCTAGTTCCATTCATTTGTATTCAAATTTCAAGGTGTCATTTTTTTTTCTTTACCACTGAGTAGTACTCTAATGTGTAAATATGTCACATTTTCTTTATCCATTCTTTGGTTGAGGGGCATCTAGGTTGTTTCCAGGTTCTGGCTATTACAAATAATGCTGCTATGAACATAGTTGAACAAATGTTCCTGTAGTATGATTTAGCTTCTTTTGGGTATATGCCCAAGAGTTACAACTCTTGCTGGGTCCTGAGGTAGGGTGATTCCTAATTTTCTGAAAAACCACCATACTGATTTCCAAAGTGCTTGTACAAGTTTACATTCCCACCAGCAATAGATAAGTGTTCCCCTTACTCCACATCCTCTCCAGCATAAGCTATCATTGGTGGTTTTTTATCTTAGCCATTCTATCTGATGTGGGATGGTATCTCAGAGCTGTTTTGATTTGCATTTCCCTGATGGCTAAGGATGTTGAACGTTTTCTTAAGTGTCTTGCGGCCATTTGAGATTCTTCTGTTGAGAACTCCCTGTTTAGTTCTGTACCCCATTTTTTAATTGAGTTGTTTGGAATTTTGATATCAAATTTCTTGAATTCTTTATATATTTTGGAGCTCAGTCCTCTGTCTAATGTGGGGTTGGAGAAGATCTTTTCCCATTCAGTAAGCTGCCTTTTTGTCTTATTGACTGTGTCTTTTGTTTTACAGAAGCTTCTAAATTTCAGGAGGTCCCATGTATTTATTGTTGTTCTCAGTGTCTGTGCTACTGACATATATATATTTAGGAAGTTACATATATTTAGGAAGTGGTCTGCTGTGCTCATGCATTGAAAGCTACTTTCCACTTTCTCTTCTATCAGGATCAGTGTGGTTGGATTTATATTGAGGTCTTTGATCCATTTGGACTTGAGTTTTGTTCATGGGGATAGGTATGGATCTATTTTCATTCTTCTACATGTTGACATCCAGTTATGCCAGCACCATTTGTTAAAGATGCTTTCTTTTTTCCATCGTATAATTTTAGCTTCTTTGTCAAAAATTGGGTGTTCATAGGTGTGTGGATTAATATACAAGTATTTGAATCAATTCCATTGGTCAACTTTTCTGTTTTTATGCCAATACCAAGCTGTTTTCATTACTGTAGCTCTAAAATAGAGCTTAATGTCAGGGATGGTGATGCCTCCAAGCTCACCAACTCCAGCCGGACTACGAAGGAGCAAGCATAGGTCCAAACTAGTCTCTCTGAATGTGGGTGACAGTTGCATGGCTGGGCAGACTGCAGGGCCACTGGCAGTGGCACCAGGATTCACCTCTACTGCTTGTACTGGCTTTTTGGGACTAGTTTAAGACAGAGAAAATGGTCTCCAAAGTCTTCGTGGCAGCACTAAACAGGGAAGATAACGGAGGGATACCATCAAAATTCCAAAGGAAAATGACGGCCAGAATGTTTGTTTGCTTGCGTGCTGGGGATTAAACCTGGGGTGCCACACGATAACTCTCTACTACTCAGGCATAGCTCCAGAGCTCTTTTAACTCTGAGACAGGGTCTCACCAAATTGACCAGACTATCCTTAAACGGGCTCACTCTGCGGCACATACAGTCCTTACAGATGCTCCTCTCCTGGGATTACAGAGGTGCCACTAGCGATCCCTAGTTGTGCTGTCTATCAACTATGAGGGAAGCTTTAGACACTCAGAAAGTTCAATTTCTTTCTTTTTTTTAAATACTTATTTATTTATTATGTATACAATATTCTGTTTGTGTGTCTGCCTGCAGGCCAGAAGAGGGCACCGGACATCATTACAGATGGTTGTGAGCCACCATGTGGTTGCTGGGAATTGAACTCAGGACCTTTGGAAGAGCAGGCAATGCTCTTAACCTCTGAGCCATCTCTCCAGCCCCAGAAAGTTCAATTTCTAAACAGTCCGTTAGGGAAAATAGACTAGGGGATATATCGTCTACCGAAATGGAGAAAACCAGCCGACGGCAGCTGAGGACAATGGTGTCATCAACAGACGTGCCAACTTGTTCCTGGAAGTCAGAATGGGCTTTAAGGAGCTCAGAGCAGACTGGGCAGCACAGCCCATTTCCTCGGACCACATTCTCGGGATCCTTCCCACGTGCCTCACACCTCCTCTACCAGATATCCAGCTTGAACGAGCCCAGGATTTCCGAGCCCAGGATTTCTGTACTCACCAATGACTTTGTCACTGACCTACTAGAGGGTCCCTAGCAGACCACCAAGGAAGCAGAGGCCAGGCTACATCCCAAGACCCTGGTAAGTTACTCTGACCTGGGAGCCTTCGTCGAAGAGGAAAAGGCAATGTTGCTGTTTCTTGGCATTGTATGTGTAGCTTGCTACTTCATTTTTTTAAAATAAAACATACAGTTTGGAAATTTCTAACAAAAGACACAGAAACCGTTTTTTTTTTTTTTTTTAAAAAAAAAAAAAGCAAAGGAACGATTAACAGACAATTACTGATTGCCTCTACTGGTTGCACCTGAAGGGCAAGGTATCAATAACATGCAGCTTCTTAATCTGGATGTAGACGTATGAAACGTACTATTTTGTAGGTATGGCACATTTCCCAATTTGCAACTGTGTAAGTAGGTACTATGACAGGAGCAAGCAAGTTTAGCTCAGTCTGTCACCTCAGCCCCGTTGGCTTTAGCATCTGCATGAGTCACGCAGACAGCTGGTATCACAGTTGGCATTGCCAGCCTGAGGTTCCCCAACAACTGTTATCCCCAGCTGAGCAAAACTACAGAGCGCTTTCACATCTTATGACACAAAGGGAAGTGTGCACTCCCTGGAAAGAGACAGGCCTGGACTCAATTTCTAGTTAGCCCTTCGCAAACAGGGAATTTGTTCTTCGTTCTCAACATACACACCCTCCGTCGCTGGGAGGATGTACCAGGGCTTAAGTGGTCCGCTAGAAAGAAGGCTGGTCCTGTGCCCGGTGCACACCCTCTCTCTGCACCTGCTCGGGAAACAGGGCATTCTGCTTTATTCCACAACGCGTTTTCCCTTCTCAACCTTCAACCAATGAGAGCCACCTCTCTAAAGAAATGAAGGGGTTAATGCTAGACACATGTTAGCTGGAAATACCGTGCCACCTACACTGAGTCAGAAATTGAGCTACGGAGGGAAAGAAAGCCAGGGATCCCGGAATGGCAGCGCTGAAGGGAACTAAGGAAAAGTGGATGCTAATCTTTAACTTCAGGCTGTGGGACACTTTTTGTCACCTCCACATCCTCAGATCTGCTCTTCCCTGTTCTTTCCACTGTCGCATCCCTCAGCCAACTCCCTCGTCCTCAGTGTTGGCTTTTGGGGTCCACTTAGTCCTTCCTTCCTTTCTTTTGACACAGGATCTAACCATGTAGACTTAGCTGGCCTGAAACTCACCGAGGGCTGGGATCCAAGGTGGCTGGCCCCACTTACTTCTTTCTTGGGATGGAGTCTTTGTTCACTGAAATCCTGCCTTTCTCCTGTTTAGTAGGTTAAAGGTCCCTCCGTCCTGCTGCATTTCATAGATTTAGGTAAGACCATGCACTCCTTTTTGTTTCTTCCTGGGTATCTATAAGCATCCACGGATCGCTTCTTTGGCCTGTAAGTTTTCCCATTTTCTTTCCTTGGACAATCTCGACACTTTTGGTATTCCTGCTCCCATCTCCTCTGGGGCCTAAGCATCTGGTGGTGTTCTTTAAACCCTTCAGAGACTCTCTCCCTGGTTACACCACTGAGCACTAGGTCAAATATGGTAACTTCTACATGAACTGATTCTGTCCCCACAACCGGTCACAGGAGGCACCAAGGAAGGACAAGAAATAGGTGCTTTTGAATGCCAACGAAAGGCACACTGGGGGCATGCCTTCAGGCCCTGTGCGCCGTAGTGAGAAGGCCCAGGTCATGTGTGTTCTGTGAAGATTCAGCCACCATGAGCGGCTTGAAAGCGACACTGGAAACAGAGACACTCACTTCATCCACCTCAGCCTTTGCTTAGCCAAACTCACCTGAAGTCCAGTTCGCCCATCCTCGCACTGAAATGTAGTCCTAATAACTTAACAGGTACTGACCAAACACCTATCACATGCAAAGCTCTCAGCGCAGCCAGCTCTAACACAGCCTGGCATGCGGTAAGCCTCATAGATTCCAGCTGAATGAATGGGTCGAGGCCAGAGTCCACCACTGACCTCTCCTACACTACTGCAGACTTCTCGAAACTGTGGAGTATTTCTATTTTCCATGCTTCCCAGGCAGCCTGAAGACCACCCTTTACAGGATAATAGACGTTTCCGAAATACTCAGTGATACTTTGCTGCCCTTGTGGTCTCTGTTGAATCATTGCATTTCAGGGGCAGTTCTCTCCAATCCTAATGCA
This sequence comes from Arvicola amphibius, assembly GCF_903992535.2. NCBI lineage: Eukaryota > Metazoa > Chordata > Mammalia > Rodentia > Cricetidae > Arvicola > Arvicola amphibius. The sequence continues at coordinate 10,856,077 of NC_052061.1, forward strand.
ATTTCATATCTAAAATAAACCCTAGGTGCGCATTTAAACTATACTGGCACACAGAGACCTATACTATTAAATTCAGATTTAGCATAATGCAGAATTATTCTCCAGTGAGCTGTTGCTTTGAAGCACATAGCAAATAAAAGTCTACAAGTACAGAGAGCCACTCAGCAGAAATGACAGCAGCCAGGGACAACATTAAAGGGCTTCCCAGCCACATCTCTAATTGATGCATGAGTTAACTCAGTGAGCTCGCCCCAAATCCCTGCGCACCCCTGAGGTTAAGAGTGTCCTGCGGATGAGGAGACTGTTATGGGAGAAATGAAGGGTAGAGGCTAAGGCTGGGGCGGAGTGAAAGGTCCCAGCACTGCAAACAAGAAGAAGAAAAAAGGGAAAAAGTGGGAGGAGTAGCTGGAGGGCTTCTATACGGAACCATCCAGCCACATAGAACTGCTCCTGAACTTGCAATCATTCTGGCTGCTGAGTCCAAGCCCTGCACTGCCATGCTACAGCTGCCCCCACCGAAACTGACTTGCTGGCACAACCAAGAGCGACTTTGACCCTCCTGGCCAACTCTGCATGGGAAATCCCACCAATCATGCTATTTCGTGGGCTTGAATGAACAAGAGCAACGGTCTTGGTGACTGAGCAGCGTGCTCCTGCGGGTTCTGCTGGCACAGGCCACGGCTTACCCTCTGCGATGACGTGAAGATTGGCAGCCTGATCTCGTCACATTCGTACTGACTCAGGAATCCCCTCTCCCTTGCCAGCTCCAGCACGGCTTCTACATGGTTGTAGAGTTCCCTGACAATGGCTGGCCGGTGACTCTGCAGGTCTCTGGTTGGATGAAGGGAGTGAGTGTCCCAGCTGTCATGCAGTTCAAGGGTGTGACTGTTGGCCTGGGCCTCCTGGATAGCTTCAAGAAGCTTCTGACAGGCCCAATCACCCTTGTTCCAGACTGTGTCCAGTAGGCGCCTGGCAGAATGGGAGAGAGGTTGGCCAGGGAGACAGAGGCCCTCATAGTCCTCCCAGGACAGCACATCCCAGGACAGCAACCAGTCCAAGATGCTCTCGAAGCCCTCCAAGGACCCCGAGACCAACAGTGCCACCAGCTGGCTCCTCCGTGCCTGGAAGTCTTCCTGTGAGCACATGTCCCAGCCTATAAGAGAGCAGGGAAGGTCAGAGGTCAGGGAATGACTTCTCTAGAAGCCAGGCTATATACACAGCAACCTACCCCAAGTCCAAGTGGGCCACGGGTGTACTTGGGCATTCTCCAGTCTTAAGTTCCCCCAAAGTGCAGTCCCAGGATATCATGAAACTAGCTGCAGGTCCCATGAGTTTAAAGCAGCCAGACATGGGAGCCCTTGACTCCCATAACCATACTTGCTCTCTCAACCTTAGTAGGTTTCACAATGCAGAGCTGGCAGGAGAAGTAGCCCCCTGCGTATCAGCTCCCTTCTACGCAGGCCACACTCAGTCCTACAGCTTTGGAAGCACTGGATCCGTCATGTGCATCCTAAGGGCCTTACCGAAATATTTCATTTCCCACTCTCAGCTTCTAGAAAGCGGGGGCTGTGGCCAGCCCTATCTACAGAGAGAGAAACTGAGGCACGCAGGCAAGGGATTTTGTAGTATTTGTCATAGCTGGGAAAGACAGGACTGGGACTGGAACCCAAGCAATGGGTCTCTTGCTGAGGTAAACCTTTTTCTCTTACCTTTGGTATCATCACAGGTCCCCAGCCCTGCCGTCTGCACATAAACCATTACAGCTCCATGGTAGAGCTGGAGCTGGCTGCAAAGATGCCAAGTCAGGTGAAACGGGGTGTCTGGTGAAATGGGGTAGCTTGAAGCCTACCCCGACAGCAACACACACACATGCAAACACACACACACACACACACACACACACGCACGCACGCACCTCTAAGGCCCTTGCTCCCTGCTGTGCACTCAGCAGCACACACTGCTTGCTGCCTTGCTATTGCTCTTCTGAGGAGCTGGTACTGAGTTCAGCCTCCAGTCCCAAGCACTGGGGCTCCGCGAGGAAGGGACCACCAGGATCTCCGAGCACATAGATCGCTGAGCCGCAGAGAAAAAAATCAGAAAGCTTCAGTGGGCCAGTTTGTCATTGCCAATGTCCAAGATAAGGGCTGGGGCAGTGCCCAGAGAGAAGACGAAAGCGAAAGTGTACAGAAGCGGAGGAAGAGGAACGAAGGCTTCCTTTCGCAATCCGGGACACTCTAAGACGCTCCTGGAGTGCAGAAGGGGCAGCTGGAAATGGTCTGGGGAGTCCTGGCCTTTCCTGTTACTGATTATCTCCCCTCTATGGCAGGCTCCCACTGCAGGCTAGATCTCCCTCATTCTGACGCCCTGAAGCTTTGCCGGGCACTGTGCTGACAGAAGCCCTGGGGATGCTGACTCTAAGCGCACCCAGGGAAGCCTGGGGCGGGAATGTTCTGGGTCTATCTTCAATTTCTAACTCAGCACCACATTACTAACGTGCTGGCCAGACTGGGAAAGTGAGATAGGGAAGCTACCTGAGCATCTGGCAGCTTAGGAGAAAAGGTATCCCTACTATGGAGGCTACCGTAAGCCAGGAGCTGAGAGTTCTCACTGGCCAAGCAGGTCGCCTGTGCCCTGTTCTCAGTCCAAGCAGAGGAGCCAAGAACAGGGAGAGGGGAACAACAGCAAGGGGCAGCGTGAGCGGCGACTAAGTCGTGGGGTGCTTCTCAACTGTGCAGACCAGGCAAAGTTGGGGCACCAGCTACCCTGCCAGCTCTGCTCAGGTCCTGAGGCCCAAAGTGCAGCCGGGAAGTCTGGAGGGTCGTGAGTGCTAAGAGGGGATGCCTGGCTCACTTTACCCACAGGATACTGGGCAGAGCACATGAGTCAAAAGCCCAGAGACATTGCACAGGCAGTCCCCAATCCAGCCGACCCACCCTAGGGGAAATCCCAGAAGCTGAGCAGGAAGCCTGAGCTGGCGGGGCAGTACCCAGAACTTGCTGGTTCTTGGCAGTCCTGGCACACAGCCTGGGACATCTATACTGGATTTCACTCAAAGACCCTGGGGATGCGAGATGCCTCCAACAAATGTGCTTGCCCAGAGAGAAACAACTGGGAGAGAGCAGAAGCTCTCTCCAGATATGCCAAGAGCCAGCCGGATGCCCGAACCATACACACCCAGACTATGACATCAACCGTTTGGACACAGGCAGGGTGAGGCAGGAAAGCCTGTGGCTTGGTGCTCTGCCTCCCACCTGCAGTGGGAAAGTCCCATCTTGCCAGTCTCCTGCAGACCACAAAGCAAGGCATAGCCCTGAAGACCAATTCTGCCAATCCCCTGCCTCTGAGTGGGCCATCTTCCCATCTACTCTTAAGCAGTTGGAAAAGATCCAAACCCGGGTTTGATACTGTACTCCTGACCAGCTATTTATCTTTATCTTCGTTGGTTTATCTTGTTCTCAGCTAAGATTGGGAGAGAAAAGCAAAAGGGTCATTGCTCTTTTCACCACTTTACAAAAGCTGGTCCTAGAATCCCGTTCCTGCCCCTTCCTACCCGGTCAGACTCACCCTCTCCAGGTTAAACACGCTGCTCTGTCTGCCCTGCCTTGTCTTCGCTATCCAGTGAGTGCCACCTCAGAATCACTCTTAGGCTCTGAAAGATGGAACCGGGACAAAGGGGGCACCTCCTCACTGAAACAGAGGGTCCAGGGTATCCACGAAGGCCTCTCTCATCCCGACCCCCCCACCCTCCTGCCACATACACATGCCTAGCACCTCCTTCCTTCCCAGGATCATGGGGAGCCTGGTTTTCCTGAAGTTCTTTGAGGACTGAGCTCTCGTTGAAACGCCCCAAGCCTTTGCAGATAGGAGAGGAAGGGAGGTACCCAGAGGAGTGCAGAATACAGCTTCTGAGCTGTCCAGATTTGGCTGTACTAACATCACCCTTCCTCGCCCTCTGAGCCGCTCCCCAGGAGACCAGTTCCCATCATAGAACCGACTAATTTGTCCTTTATTTCTGGCCTCCCTAGTGTGAGCCTGAGCGGCCATCCCTAAGTCCTGCCTTTCTCCTTCTCCCCCTCCCGCACCCACAACCGAGGAGAATTCAAACCCTGACTTCCCTTCCTGTCAATGGCATTTGCTCTACCTGTTTACTCTCCTCCTGGGAGCACTTTTTTCAAGGCCGTGAGGGATTTCTCTGATCTTCCTCCCCGGGTACTGGTACGAGCTGCTCTTTCTATCCATTCTACCGCCAAGACCAGCACCCCCTCCCCAGATCTGAATCGCTGCCACTTCTCTGAGTCACTCTCTACCTGCATAGGGCCACCTCCCCACAGGCTTGATTCCCAACTGTGTGCTGGTGATGCCTGAAAGTCACTGCCAGCTCGGGACACTATTCAACATCACGTGGAGCCTACCAGCATCTCCAGACAAAAGCCATCACAGGGCCTGCCTGTAACAGCTCCTCGCTCAAGTGAAAGTGGCCACACACTCCAGAGTCATCCTTGACTCTGCCACAGACTATCCACCCAACCTTCCGCAGACCCCACATCTGAAAGCCACAGATTCTCCACCTCTCTCTATACCATGATGCAAGCCCTAAAGCCCCCTCGTGGTTCCCTCATCTTCCGTGACCTCCCGGTAGGCCAATCTCAGCCTCACAACTAGATGAACCTGCCAGACCCTAAGTCAGAGCAGAGGCCTTATCTGTTCACAGCCCAGCCCACCAGTGGCTCTCACCATAGTCAAAGCAAAAGCCAAAAGCCTTTATAGCAACCTCAAGCCCAATAAAAAGACCTCAACTCCTGCCCTCTTCCTGCTAGCCCCCAACTGCTCCTTCCTTCCCACCCTGCTCTAGCCTCTGGCCTGCTTCTCTCACTCTCAGAACAGGAGAGCCTGCTCCGGTCTGCCATGCATATGTTTTTTGCTCACAGGGCACTCTGTCCCACAGATAGTCACATGACTTGCCACTCGCTTCCTTAAGACTTTGTTCAGTGGTCACTGCCTCTGAGGGGTCTATCTAGGCTATATGAAACTGTGCTCCCCAAGCCGTGTCCCAGCTTCCCCCCCCCCAGTCCTTCCTGTCATCTTAGTATAACCCTCTGCTGGAGCTCCTCGCTAGACCCTGTGCTTGCCCAGTGCGTAGACGGGGTTTGGATGAATGAGAATCTGCGGTATTTCACACAGCTTGGGGAGGTAGCTGTGGAACCAGAGAATATCCATTGCAAGGCGCTGACTTTAACTAAATGGGCATAGAAGCCACCTTGCTGGTAGTAAGAACCTGTTTACTGGGCCACACCGAGTGCTGACCTGGGTGAGAGGGGCAAGATGGAGCCAGTGCCGATGTGGCGCTGCTCGTGGAGGCCAACTGACAAGGAATGGCCAAGAGAGCAAGGGCTCCAGTAGCCTCACAACAGACTGACCAGAAGAGAGGCAACTGAGCTGCCACTGGTCTTTCCACCAAGAGGGCAGAGGGGGCTGATAGGCCAGCTTTTCCCCTACAGAACATCAGCCCTCTGGGAGATCATATCCTGCAGAAAAGCTAACAATCCTGCTCCAAAGCCAGGACCCTGCAGGCTCTGAGAGAGGCACAGAAATCAGAGCTTTAGCCAGCTACCGACCTACCCCGAGGCTTGGGAGCTAGCTTGTCCAGACATAGACGGCACCAATGGCTTGAGAAGCAAAGGAGAGGACCAAGCCTGAAGGCTGAGTCCTGGGCTGGCATTGGGCAGGAATTGAGTTTGACCCCAGCTCCCACCTTCACAAATGAGTAGGACAAGCAGGAGACAATGGCAAGGACCACGGAGCAGCAGCTGGGGTTAGGCTGGGGTTAGGCTGGGGTTAGAGTATCTCTGAAGACTAAAGACAGAGAAACTGAGGCACACAGAGAAGGGACCACTGGGCCAGGAATAGCTCCTGCTGTGACCCAAAGCAAGATTTCCTCCTTCTGTGTGAGGTCCTCACCTGCAAGTTTTCCCCCCACTGTCCCAGTCACCTCCAAATCGCAGCCTCCCCTCAGACTTCAAAGGATCTTGGGGGATTCGATGTGCTTCCCATATCCTAGACCTCTTCATCCCCAGTGACCACAGTCTGCCCCTCGAGACACCTTCTACAGCCTATCTACTCTGCTGATACTTCCAGGGGAAATAGAGTGCCTTCCAGAAGCGCAGCCAGGCCAGCTCCAGAGGCAGTAACCAGCGTTCCGAGGATGGGACGTTAGGCGCTCGTGGTCTCCACCACACCGAGTGCAGTCGCCCGGAGGCCTCAGTCTGCCCCAGAAAACCCTCCTTTCCACACACCCACCCACCCCTGAGCACCCGCAGACCACAGAACCAGCAGGCAAGCACTCACCGCCAGCTGCAGCGCGGGGTTCCTCCGCCAGGGAGGCTCCAGAACTCCCTCAGAGATCTCGCCCCGCCCGTCGCCCCTCCCACTTAGCTGGAGACCCCGCCCACTCTGGCGAATTCCGAAGGGCGGCCACACCCTCCTGATTTCCATCCAGGGATCGGTGAGACCAGTACCACGGAAGAAGAGGCCTGCCTGCGGTGCTGTGAGTCCTGCCCTTTTGTGGCCCGCTTTCTGGGCCACCCTCCAATCAGGAGGGAACCATAGAGTCCCGGGAACAAGAGCTAGGAAAGCCTTCGCTGCCAGCAGGAACCGATGCCCCCTGCCAGGAGTTGTAAACCCTTAGCCACAGTCTTAAAGGCTGCATTCCCAGATGACTGTGCTGGTGGAGACTTGTTAGGACATTTAAAGTTACTCTTTCCACCTTGGCTGTCGGTCCCAGGCAAGCTGAGGAGAGAAGTCACAGGGTGCATCCCACACAGCCCCGGAGCCTGGGCTCTACCACCATCCCAATCAGCATTCAATAGCACTGTGATGTTTCTATTGCATTCATTCGATTTTGTAACTTCTTATTCTTAATGTTATTTTTTAAACGCTTGAATGTGAAGCCTCAAAAATAAATAAAGAGAATAATTGACATTGACACAGGAGATTTGTGTATAAAATGAGGACATGATGCACCAAGGAACGGTTGAGGTATGGTTTTTGTCGATAGGAGGAAGAGTACAACCAGAGGCCTCTGGAAGAGTTCAGAGCAGGGAAAGAAAGTAGTAGTTTGAACATGGCCAGCAGATGGGACCTGGGTCATTGGGGGGTGAGAGTGGGGTGGAGCAAGAGAGGAAGAGAAAGAGACAATCAAGAGAGAAGGAACCAAGAGAGGAAGACAAAAGAGGATGAGCCAAGAGAGTACATGGCCTAAATGGCAGGGTTACACAGGAATGAGAAGTTGGGGGAGGGAAGCCCATGAGCTGGAGAAGTTTAGGGTAGAGGGTGGGGTGAGGAGCCCTACAGGTACTGAGTGAGCCTGGAGGCCAGCATGGTCTCTGATAGGTAGGACAGATAGCCAGCCATTTGTCTGGAGTTTCTTTTGAACCTGACAGTGTGTGCTGTCCTGTACTCACAGTAGCTCCCTTACCCCACTCCCCACCCCCTCAGAGTATTGTTCCTGTCTCTAACTTCTGCATGAAGAAAGTAAAACACAGGGCAGTTCACTGACCCGTCCACACAGTGACAGCGCCCTCAGGATGTGTCCCAGGAAGGCTCACTGGCCTCTCCACACAGTGACAGCGCCCTCAGAATATGTCCCAGGCCTCAAGCACCAAAGACTGTGCACTAACCACTACCTTGCACTGCTTCCAGATTAGTGCCTGGCAGGTGGTCCCCTGCCAGCTGAGGTGGCATCTGCTTCATTGAAAGAGGTGGCCGTCACTAGGGAGAGGTCCCAATGATGTTCTATGCTGTCTATGGGGCATTCACCTTGAACTCATGGAAGCCTGTGCAGGCAGCAATAGCAAACTTCTTAGAATGGAGAATGGTTGTGGGTTTTTTTTATTTAAAATGCTTACATTTATTCATTTACTTATTGTCTGTATTTTATATGTGGGTGCACATATGTGTGGCACATGAGTGGAGATCACAGCACACCTTGCAGGAGTCCAGTTCTCCCGCTTCACCATGTGGGTCCCTGAGGACCAAACTCAGGTTGTCAGACTTGGCAGCAAGCACTTCTAGCCACCGAGCCATTGCGTCCGCCTCACCTTTTCTTACATTGTTTGGAGATGGTGTGCAGTCTAGCCTGAGTGGACCAGATGGCGGCTAAAGCTGAGGATGAGTTTGAAGACCCGACCCTCCATCTTCCACCTCTGCATTGGCTTTCCTGAGCTGTCGCCCATGCTGGAGTGGGCTTTGGTGATGCAGCTGTCTGTGGGCCATTTCTGCTGCTATAAGCAACCCCAAAAATTTACTGGTTCGTTAAATTGAATTTTGGTGGTATCCTTACTTTCGTCTGTCATTGATTCTCTGAGTAAGGAGTGTAGCATAAGTTCTAATTGGTCTTAATAATAAAAACTTGGAGTCAGTAATCAGGGGGTGAAAGCTGAAGGATCAGGGAAGCAGAGTGGCCAGACACCAGAGAGTTCTTACCTCTATTAATGCTCAGACCAAAGGGACGATCCTGCCCTCAGATGCCTCCTCAGACTGCATCTTCAGACTGCATTGAGCTCCTGTCTCCTCCCGCCTTATATTCCTCTCTCTGCCCAGCCATATCACTCCTGTCTCCATCTCCCTAGTGCTGGGATTAAAGGCGTGAGATTCCAAGTGCTGGGATCACCTTTGTGTGAGCTCTGTTTCCCTTTTAGACTGGATTAATTTTTTGTAGCCCAGGGTAGCCTTGAACTAACAGGGATTCATCTGTCCCCGAGTCCTGGGATTAAAGGTGTATGCCACCACGGTCTGACCTCTAGTGGCTTAGCTCTGCACTCTGATCTTCAGGTAGGCTTTATTTGTTAAAACAAAAATATCACTACACAGGAGATGTTTGTTCACATCTCCCCCAAAATAGCATCACACGATGAGAATCACCATGGCTACCTGAGCCCAGATCTTTGTCACTCGCCTAGGTTAGGCAGGCATTGCGGACCATTCTCTGTATTGCCAGCAGCATTTCCTCCGTGGAGCAGCCCTAGTGAGTCTCCTTCAGAAAGTCAAATCATGTTGATTTTCAAATGAGGGTGCTTATTGCACTAAAGTAACGGCCGACGTGTTCCGTGTCTCATAACCAGTCTTTGACGGCTGATGTTGGGCGTCAACTCAACTGAACTACAATCATCCAGAAAACGGACCAAGCACAGTTCTGGGGGGTCTTTGACGGAGTTTACAGAGAAGCTCGGGGAATAGAGTGGGAAAGACCCGCCCTAAATATGGGCAGTATCACCTACTAGGAAGAACCATAGCAGCCAGATGATCATTGGAGATGGGTCCTTCGTGGTTTCTTGCTCTGGCTTGAACTCTTAAGGTAAAGAAACAGAGATTCCCAGAGGTTAATGGCTTCCTACGGTGGGCTAACTACCCACAGCAGGTGCCACTGGTCAAGACCCTACCCTTCTTTGCCCCTTTAACAGGGCCTTACCTGTCCTTCAGTGGCCACAGCCTATAGTCCCCCATGGGAGTCTCCTTGTGCTCTAAGCTGTGAGGAGCAGCTGTGCGCATGTCATTCACCATCAGCTTAGCTGGCTTTCTATCCCGGATCATGTTCCCTGCATGTCCTCCTCTCCTACCCGACTGAGGGTTCTGGAGGATCAAAGCTCCCAGTGGTCATTGCTGACCTCTGCCTTTGGTACAGGCATGACCCAAGCTTCGTGTTGAGCGGCTTATTGAAAGATGGACAAGTTCAGCCAGGCACATGCCACTGAGCTGCCTCAAACCTGGAGGGCCCAGTATGTCTGGGTGTCCTGGGCCTCTGTCCTCACTCCATTCCTACCTCAGAATGAGAGCCAGAATCCTGATAGCATCCCACCTCCCGGCCTAAGCCATCCCTGAGCTCATCAGTGAACTGGGAAGGTTTTGCTGAGCAGATGTGACCTGGCCTGAATGTCTGAATTCTCCTCAGTTTTACACAGTGAAATCCTAACCCCTGAGGGCTTGGGAGGTCAGACCCTCAGGGATGGATTAGTGCCCCTATGAAGCAGACCCAGGGATCCCATGATGGGAAGATAGCCATGGAGTACAGCCATCTGCCATGGGCCCTCGGCAGTCACCCAATCTGCAGGAGCCCTGACCTTAGACTCCCCAGCCTCTAGAACCATAAGAAATAAACTTAAAGCCGGGCGGCGGTGGCGCACGCCTTTAATCCCAGCACTCGGGAGGCAGAGGCAGGCAGATCTCTGTGAGTTCGAGACCAGCCTGGTCTACAAGAGCTAGTTCCAGGACAGGCTCCAAAGCTACAGAGAAACCCTGTCTCGAAAAACCAAAAAAAAAAAGAAAGAAAAAAAAAAGAAAGAAACTTAAATAAGCCAGATGGTCTGTGGTATTTTGTTATAGCAACAGGGATTGGTATGGGAAGTCCTTCCGTATATGTGTTGCTTTTATTGGTTAATGAATAAAGCCGTTTCGGCCAGTGGCTTAGCAGAATAGAACAAGGCAGGAATTCCAAGCAGATAGAGGAGGAAAGAAGGCAGAGTCAATGAGAAGCCATGTAGACACTATGGGAGACAGACGCCTCTGCGGAAACCTGCCAAAACTTTGCCGGTAAGCCACCACCTCGTGGTGATGCACAGATTAATGGAGATGGGTTAGTTTAGAATATGAGGGCTAGCTAGAAATACACTTAAGCTATTGGCTTAACAGTATTAACAGTATTATTATTATTAATATTAACAGTATTGCAAATAATATAGTTTCTGGGTGATTCGGGTCTGAGGGCCAGGAACGAACAGCCTCCACCTACAAGGGTTAGCCTAAGAACATCAGACACCAAATAAAAGTCAGCTCTCCCACCCACATTTCCCCACTGACTCCTTGAGGAGAGCCTCTTTCTTCATTGTCCCATAATGCTTCTGAACCAGCTCTGTTTACAAATGCCATTTTGGCAAAGTAAATATTCCACCACCCAACAGAGTGTTTGATTTAAAATAGTTCCTTGCCAGGCATGATAGTGCACACTTTTAATCCTAGCCCTTGGGAGGCAGAGGCAGACAGATGTCTGTAAGTTCAAGGGCAGCCTGGTCTACAGAGCAAGTTCCAGGACAGTCAAGACTACATAGTGAGACCCTGTTTCAAAAACCAAAAAAAAAAAAAAAAAAAAGGAAAAAAGAATAGTTCCTCAGCCTCTACCTTGCACAACTTGCCTCAGGAGGTAGTGTCCCTGTATCTGTGTGGCCTAGAAAAACAGCCAACCACCCAGATCTCAGACCACTTCTGCCTGCCCCCAAGCATGCACCATGTCCTCATCACATAACAGGCCCAATGAGGACAGCTCCATTGTCTCCTCTCCACAGTAAACCCTGACACAGATCAGAAGCCTGACCGTCCTGAGGTTGAGGGGAGACTAGGAGGCTCAGCACAGCGACGGGCAAGTCTGCAGTGCAGAAATGAGGCCAGCACCCTCGTCCTTCCCACTGTGTCTCAACGCAGCCACAAAATCAGTCAGCAGCACACTTGGTCTGTGGCCCTAATTTGGAGTCCTTCAGAAATAACAATCTTTGAAATCGTCAAAAAGGCTCATCGTGCATGCACAGCTGCAAAAACATGAGAGCGACATTACCAGGTTTGGGGTCACTTGCAAAACACCTTGCCAGCTCAGATTTCTTTGCAGACCTGGAGAGATCCTCCCCGGGGATCATTCCTTTTAATTTCTCAAAAGGAAGTTTCAGTATTGTAGTCTCGAGTGTGCTCGACCTTTGGAGTGGTGGTGAGCAGCAATTTATTTATTCATTTTCTATTTTTGAGGCATTGGGGAGAGTGCCTGCACATAAGAAGGACTGGCTTAATCTCCTTGGCATTCAGAGAGGCGAGATGGTTGACCCCGAGCTGGAGCCACAGCCCAGTTCCTTTCCCACATTTCCTCACCATTCGTTGGCTTGTTCATGAGCCCTGTCACACAGCAGTGACCCACTGAGCAGCCGGTAAGTACAGCGCTGTGCTGAGTGCCGGCTGGGGGCAGCCCGCCAACATGGGCACAGCTCCTTGATGGTGTGGTGTTTGAGACAATAAGTCAACAGCTATGCCAACAGTGGGAGATGGCAGGAGGTCAAGAGCAGGCTGCCCACAGAAGCGACAGGAAGACAGACGGGAACCTACAAGCCGGGGGAAGGAAAAGCCCACATGGAAAGAACCTAAAGAAGGGTATTTCCAGAAAGGAAACTCCTGGATAGGTGAGTCTTTGCACCTCCACCATGCTCCAGCATGGCTGTGCTAAGGGCAGCAAGGAATGCTGGGAACACAGCAGTGCTGCTGGAAAGGGAGGAGAGAGAATTGGGTCTGGATTGGTTCTGAATGTGGTGGAACATTACCAAAAGGTCAAAGCAGGGGAGACACCCTCTGACTTTGGCATCTGACTCCTAGATGCCAGAATCTTCTCTTCTTGAGTCCATAGTGCTCCCTTCCCCTCATCTGGCCCTGGTATTGCCACAAGGAATGCCCGCTGTTCTGTCCTGGTCCACCACGATTGTCTCTGTTACAGACTGAATATGTCTCAGACTTCAGTATTAAAATTCTAACACCTAATCTGATGGCCCTGAGAAGTGGAGCCTTAGGAGGCGACCATGTCATGGGGTGAAAACCTTCTGGGACTATGTCTCTTAAAAAGGAGACCCCTGAGAACTCTCTAGCCCTCTGCTGAATATGGGTGGTCATAACAAAAAAGATAGCCATCCACAAACAGGCTCTCACCAAACACTGAATCTGCCATTGCCAGGATCTTGAACTTCCCAGGCCCCAGCGCTGTAGGACACAAACATTTGTTGGTTAAACTACATGGCATAGGGCCTTCTGTTAGAGCAGTCTAAGTAGACAAGACATAACCCTTGTTTGTCTCTCCCCTCCCACATCAGGCTCTGGGCTGCAGGGAACAATCAACACCCAGCAGGTGACAAAGTCTTCTGGTCACACTGGCCCAGTTGTGTTCCTCCAACAGAACCTCCATGTCCGGTGGTTTCCAAAAATGGGCCCCGGCCCCAAAAGAGGAAGCAGAGACTGTTGCACTAGTCCCCTGTGGCTGCTTAACTCTGTGGTGAGCTCATAGGGTGTGGAGAAGGATGCGGAGCCTGCTGAGGCATCTCACAGATTTCAAGCCTGGGCAGAGATTGGGCAAGAAACTGGACAGCTGCATGGTGGGAAGAGGAGGGGCAGAGTAACACCGCCTCTCTGCAACCCCATGTCTCCTTGCCACACTGGGCCTTCTTCCAGGCAATGTGAGGCAGAGGCAAATGAGATATGGCCCTTGCCGCCAGGACAAGCAAACCAAAGACACAACATGCACAGTAGTTCTCTCCAGCCCATGCCAGGAACACATTCTAACGGATATGGGTGTTCTTGCTATGATGGTGATGACAGTGGAGAGAGACAGGATGGGGTGACGCTTCCACAAGCAAACCGACTGGTAAAGAGGTGCAGTAAGAGCCTCCAGAAGAAAGGCAAACAGAAGATTCCAGCATGGCATCGATTGCCAGCCCTCACACACTCAGCACGACACCATCGAGTGCTCAGCACATCCTGACTCATCTGAAGCTTCCTGAGAGCCTATGGGGCTGAAGCAGATGCAAATAAGGGAGAAACCTCCGTGACTGTGGAAAGCAAGATTGATCTAGTCGAGCACGGCTGACGATGTCTATTTATCACACAATCCATTAAGTGCAAATGTGAGCCTCAGGAGGGAGAGGGTATTAAGAAGTGTGTGTACCCAAAGGAACATGAACGGTCTCTCTCCAGCCATTAAAGTAATTCAATAAAAGACAGACAATGGACTTAGAGAGGAGACAGGTGGGAAACATGCCCACGAAAAGATGTCCTCCATAATTAATCTTTGGGAGACACAGTGTAAGCTATGAGGTGACACCACAGACCACACTGTAGTATGGCTACAAGAAGTACTAACTGTGTCAAGGACAGAGAAGGTGCAGCCTGGCTCATTAGCAGCTGGGAAGACGCAAGATTACTACCCCTGGCAGTGGCCTGGCCCAGTCCAGTCGGAGACCCTCTTCAAAGAACAGCAGAGTCCCCTGGACAGTCACATAGGCTTGTTTAAACGCCTAAGAATGGAACTAACGCAGCAATTATGGTGACACTCTAGAAACAGTGAAAATGGGCATCACAGCTCCAGAAAGGAAAAGTAAAGACATGCTCAAATAAGGTGACAATGGAGCAATAGGAAAATATAAAACTCAGGAACACACCACACACACACACACACATACCATTTTACTCCTACACATGCAAACACTGAAGGAAAGAAACAAGACACCAAAGTACTCAAGCAGTGCACATAGATCCATGCATATAAAATTCAAAGGGAAGTAAAATGAGACTCGAGTCACGGACCTACTCCTAGGGTCAAGTTTATGAAGACAGAGGGACAGAAGGGCCACAGCCACTTGTGCCCAGGAGAGAAGATCATGGCTAGAATGACACCAGAGGCATTTTGGGGCTAGACAAAAAGGTTCTAAGTTTTGTCCTTCTCTAGCCTCTTGCTCCTAAGGCCACACACACTGTGGTCATAAGTGACATCCCTGTGCTAAGGTCTGTCTTCCCTGGAACTTTCTGTCAACTAATCATGGACATAGTTTAACTCCAAATGGGAGCACGGAGGCCACTGTATGCCATTGCATGTCAGGCGCTGGCTCTGCATTCTACCAACCCAGTGTTCCAGATCTCAGTCCTCGGGTCTGTCAATACAACATGAGGGTCCCCGTTATGCCTAGCTCATAGCTAGGACAGTAACTACTAAAAGGATGTGTCTCCAAATCCTTGTGTTAGACTGTGAACCCCAACACCATGGGTTTGGGAGGTGGGCCTACTGAGGGTGACTTCATGAGGGCAGTCTTCATAAAAGGTTCATGCTATAACAGTGAAATTGGGCCATATAAGGTAGGCTCCCTCTTGCCTGTCCTTCTGCCACGTCATGTCACGGGTAGCAGGAGAGCCCCACCAGACACTGCCACTGTGCTCTTCCATGTCCCAGATCCAGAACTATGAGCTACATAAAACGTTTGTGTGTAATTTTTCCAGTCTGTGGTCTTTAGTCACTGCCATGGAAAAGAACCAAGATGAAGGATTGTGGGGACGGACGCGCCACACGCCAGGGATGGTTCAGGTGTCTGGAGGCTGCTAGGAGGTGAGGTCAGACTGCACTACTGTGGGTGGCCTGTCTGAGGTACTGCAAACACACATCTATGGGGTTCCGTGAACAACTTTCAGCAGCCAATAAGCTGGGGCCTCTGAAGCAGATCGCTCAGCCTATTTCCTGTTTTCAAACAGAGAACTCAGTGGAGCAGCAGATACTCAACCGTCTCGTCTCGTCGGACCTTAGTCTCCTTGGGCCTTAGAACAGAGATCGGAGAGGGGCATGTGACTCTTCCGGAACCCTGGACCCACAGAGCCTGAAGATCCCAGGTCAGTCAGTGTTTGACCCCAAGCTCAGCTGGCTTCTGCCCACTGAGACTCTGACCTCATTGAGAGATCCTCTGGGAACTTGCTGGGACAGAAAGGGAGGGATGGAGGCTGGTGAGAGCCTCTACCAGTAGGGCTTTCCTTAGAAACTGGGGGCAAACTGGGCATACCCTCTCCAACCTCTACTCCTGGTTCCTTTTGAAATGCCAGGCACCATTCCTGTTCTGGGGAACAGGTCTAGACTTGTGTTTCTCAAAGACTGGAACTAATAACCCTGAAACAGAGTACAGAATCCAGAGCCCACTCCAAGACTGTCTGGGTGTTGTGAGGTTGACAGTCTGCCTTTTTTGTAGAGCCCTGAGCACTTCCTCTCCCCGACCCCAATGGGGATTCTGATGCACACCCATGTTTGAGAGCTCTTCCCTTCTTGCAAAGGGCTTCACAAGGAGGCACCAGGGGTTCCATGGCGCTAATCCTTCCCTGGCAGGGCAGGTGGGGATGCCTCAGACGACACTCCAAGGAAGACCTGGGAAACCTGACCAAGAAAGAAAGGGGCTTAAAACAAAACTCAACTGCCACTCCTGGCATTTCCTTCCTTCTTCTCTTTAAACGGGTGCTTCTCAATTCTTCTTTCTTGCGGGGGGAATAGCGAGGGCTTTTAGTACATTCTATTAGATGCCTGTCCCTTCTGCAACCCCCAAGAAAGGTAGCCTGTGTACCCCGGGAGGACTGAAGAGGCAGGAGCCATAAAAGTGGGGAGCAAGACATGCAGAAGATGGGAAGAATGATTGTCGTGCACAGGAGCTGGGGTGGGGAGGGAGGCACATTTCTGAGGCCTTCCAAGGCTTCAAATCAAGAAAACAGATCTGGAAAGACCTGGACCACTAAGGCCAGCTGCACACACCCGCCCCCATTCACTGACCTCTAAGGCCAGCTGCACATGCCCCCATTCACTTCACAGACAAAATGATAGAGAAAAGCACAGAGTGGCCACAGAAAACACTAAGTCCCCATTAGATAAGTCAGGTGTGGTGACACACACCTGCAATCCCAGCACTTGGGGGGCAGAGGCAGGAAGATTATGAATTCCAGGCAGTCTGGGCTAAATAGTGTGGCACTGTCTCCAAAAACTTTCATTAAAAATGACAGCATGTGGATCACAACCTGTGGGTCACAGATTCTGCATATCAGATGTTTACTTTATGATTAGTAACAGTAGAAAATTACAGTTAAGAAGTAGCATTGAAATAGTTTTATGGCTGGGGTCCTCACAATATGAGAAACTATATTAAGGGGTCACAGCATTAGGAAGGTTGAGAACCACTGACTTAGCAGAACAAGAGGGACCCATCCCATCACCATGTCCTAACAGTGGGACAAGGCTTGTTTTTCCTTCCCAGAGGGAAATGGGAAAACGGAAAACAGAAGGTGGTGAATAACTTGCCCCAGGGCCTTAGTCAGTCAGGATGGAGGCCATCTCCTGACTCCTACATAGGGCTGAGAGTTTGGCAAGGCACACAGTCTATTTAGTACACAGCATTTACAGCCCTGGGTCAGTTAGGCCCCTGCTCTGTGCCTCAGTTTGCCCACCTATAAATGTCAGGCCTGATGGAGGGTCCTTGAAGGCACTTATTAGATCACTGCTTAGAAAACAGCTCAGGGTTCCTTCCATGTCCTATCAAGAATAGTCCCCTGAGGCATAGACTCATGCCCAGCTAGCCTCCCATAGGCCAGGCCAAAAGTCCTGGAGAGGTGATGACATCATTACACCCTGCCTTGAATTCCTGTACTATGGTGGTTAATCTTGCCAACTTAACTGGATTTACCATACCCTGGGAGCCAAGAGAAGTTCTCCTCTAGGTGTGTCTGTGGGGTGTTTCCACGGATGACTAAGTGAGGGGGAAGGACCCTGAATGTGGGTAGTACTATCCCAAAGACTAGGAGGAAAAGGGGGAAGTGTGGTTCAGTGAGATGGCTTAGCAGGTAAAGGTGTTTGTTGCTAAGACTGATGACCTGAACTCAAGCCCCATGACCCCTGTGGTAGAAGGAGAGAACCCACTCTTGCAAGTGTCATATGACCTCCATACTCTTCATGTGCATGTGTGAGCACACACGCCTATGTACTCACATGCATGCCCATGTACACACAGGTACACACATACATACATGTTTTAAAAAGAAGTGGGAAAAGCCTCTATCAATGTAGGCATAGTCTCCTTCTTTCCCTTCTTCTCCCCTTCCTCCCTCCTCTCTGCTTCCTGGCCACCCTGAGGTGAGCGGCTGTGCTCTGTCCATGCCCTCCCCGCTATGATGAGGTGAAATCTGAAACTGAGCGTAAGAAGCCCTTCCTCCGTCAGCTGTTCATCTCAGGCATTGTCAGTGATGAGAAGAAAATCTACATGTGCCTAAAAGGGTGCCCAGCCATCTGTGCATCTGAGAGGAGGCTTTTATGTCTCTTCTAATTTGCAGCTATCTGTCAAAGGTGTACAACTTCTAGAGCTGTTTCATTACTATTGCTCACGCACCTAACGCACATCAGATCCTAGTAACAGAAAGGACTGTGCTGTCCTTGGTATGTGAAGGATGCTGAGTCCAATCTCTATGGGGTAGGCCTAGCTTGACCCTCACCCCAGCCTGTGAAGGTGGGTTCTGATACTGTACCCATTTTATAAGACACCGGGGCACAGAGCAGCTAGGTGGCTTGTAGTGATGAGACGAGCAGGCCTACTTTTCATCCCGCCCGGCTCCCGCACGGCTAGCTTAGCCCCGGAAATAACAACACACAAACTGTATTCATTTAAACACTGCTGGGCCCATTAGCTCTAGCCTCTTACTGGCTAACTCTCACATTTTGCTTTAACCCATAGTTAGTATTCTGTGTAGCACCACGAGGTGGTGGCTTACCGGGAAAGATTCAGCATGTCTGACCTGGTGGCTGGCTCCATGGCGTCTGGCCCAGAGGCATGGTGACTGCCTGAGGCATCTGCCTGACTCTACTTTCTTTCTCCCACAATTCTATTCTGTCTACTCTGCCTACCTAACTTTCTGTCCTATCAAAGGGCCAAGGCAGTTTCTTTATTAACCAATGAAAGTAATGACCCTCTTCCATCAGTGGCTGACAGCTGCCAATCATCCATCCACATCTGCACACGCTGGACACTAGAAGCCTGCTGGCCTGCTGTCTGCCCCTCCTGTCCACTTCCGTAAGAGCAAAGATCATGTCGTCAGCCGACTTGGGCTACCGTCCCAGCCCACACCTCAGCGTTTGCTGTCAGGCAGCCGTGCATCTCAGAGCCTCGGCACAAAATGAAAATATAAACAGTCCCTATAGAGGAGGGAAGTGAGATTGGGACCGTGAAGACAAATTCACAGTGTGTCAGTGCAGGCAGTTCCATCTGGCTCCTTCGTACACTCACCAACCACAAGACCTTGGGTTAGACCTGTTTCCGTATCTGTAATTAGGCAGGAGCAGCAAAGTTTTGTGGGTGTTGTATTAAAAAGGAAGGGTGAGCCAGGCAGTGGTGGTGCACACCTTTAATCCCTACACTCAGGAGGCAAGAGGCAGGTGGATCTCTGTGAGCTGTAGGCTAGCCTGGGCTATGCAGAGAAACCCTGTCTCAAAAAAAGAAAAAAAGGGAAGTCTGAAGAGCCAGTTGAGATGAACTAGGCATACTGAATATTTGCTTTAAAGTAGATACATGGGGTGCACTGTGATATAACACTGGGTGGTGAGACATTTATCTAGACTAGCCAGCATCTTTCTCCCAGGTAATTTCCAAAGTTATTGCTGTCACTTGACACGACTCCATGTGGAATCCAAAACAGCTGTACACTCCATGGATCACAACCCCAGCTCAGGGTCTGCCTGTCCATCAGAAGGGAAGGCTAGCTTTGATCTGGCTGGGTGGGCAGCAGAGGACCAAGCACAGTGATCATTGGTATTCCTCCATGCCTGCCAGCACAGATCACAGCCAGAATCCCAAGCACCCCAGGATCTTTCAGGAGCCCCAACACGAGTTGGCTCTCACTACTCTCTTTTACATCTCTAGAAGCCTTGGAGCATGGCAAGTCTGGAGCATCCTGGGAGCCCTGGCTGGACGGGACCCATACACCAGTGCACACCAAGAGCCAGGCAAGACGTACTGCCCTCAGGCCCAGACCTCCCATGTTCAGGACCAGAAGAACACTTAGGTAAACTTGAGATCTTGGGGTTCAGTGCTGGGGGGGGCAGAAGTTAGTTCAAAGACATCTGAAGCTCTTCAGTGACTGCACCAAGAAGCTGGGTAACTGTCTTAACTGGGGTCACCCCTGAGAAGCCCCAAGACAAGGATTTGGTGCAGGCTCTCCTTATGTGGGAGATGATCCTTGGAGGCAGAACAGGGACTGGAAACAGGAGCAGCATCCTGCATAGGGGGTGGATGATCCCATGACTGGGGTGGGTGCCTGGGACTCAGTCTGGATGGGGGGTTCATGGAACGGTGTAAAGAACACAACAAAGTTGTGCATCCAAGGGACAAAGAAGTCAGTGATTGTCCACCATCCCTTCCTGCAAATGCTGGCCTGAGCATGTTGCTGTGGTCCTAGAGAGGCCCCAGGGTCCTGAGCTGAGAGGCTTTCCAGAACAGTGGCTGCCAATGGGTCCTAGCCTGGCACTGACGATACCTGCAATAGTGCCATCTCCTGGACCAATCTCTCTTTACACCCATTCAAGATGGATCTGCAGAAGCCTGACCTGTGTCGTGCTTGGAAAGTAAAACTGATCGCCCTCCTAGCCTTCAAGCTCAGTCTCCATTAGTGAAAAATAATTAGAAAACGCCACCAAGAGGCTACTGGAACAAAAGAGGAGGCACTTACTCCAGTATGGAGGGGGGGGAGTGACATGTGAGTCACGTGACACAAACAAGCTAAGGATTTCCCAGCCTGAACCTCTTGCAATAACTGCATAATTATTTATGCAATAGTGTTGGAAGAAACTACACAGACTCTAAGAAGGGTGTGTGGTTCGAGTGAGGCTTAAGAAACACTGTCAAAAGCTGGACGGTGGTGGCGCACACCTTTAATCCCAGCACTTGGGAGGCAAAGGCAGGCAGATTGCTGTGAGTTGGAGCCTAGCCTGGTCTACAGAGTTCCAGGATAGTCAGGGTTACACAGAAAAATCCTGTCTCAAAACAACAATAAAAAAATACAAAACACTACTGGGGTCCAGGCAAGGAAACAGGAGGACTGGTTTCAAAGCAGAGAGTGGCAGGTGTACCCTAAAAAAGTGTTAGTCTAGTAAGTCCCTCCCCGCGACCACTCCACTCATGTGCACTCATGGGCTCCGTGGCTCCCTGGAGTCGATGCTGGAGGGAGTACGGAAGCAAACATGGACACGTCCCTGTTTACCAGAGCACGTGGTTACAGAATAGTCCATCAGCAGGCTGGAAGTGGGTGATGCAATTCTCCCACAGTGCACTTCCTTACAAGAAGCAGTCGAGTGCTGCATTATCTGAGGTCAACCCACGACATGATTGACAGGGGCCTGGCTGATGCCCCAGCAGTGAGGGTGAGAGGAAGCATAGGCCCTTCCAGAATGCTGACAGCCCAAGCCAAGCGGACCCAGTCATCTTCCCCCAGCCCCAGCCTAGAGGGCACTGCCTACTGCAGACTCCTTAACGGCACTGTGCTTCCAGAAACTCAGGACGGTCCTAGCTCCAACTCCAGCATGACCACCAGGGAGCTACAGGAACACTGGCAGAAGGAGAAGAGCCGCTGGCGACACGTCAAGCTGCTCTTTGAGATCGCTTCAGCCCGCATCGAGGAGAGGAGAGTCTCCAAGTTTGTGGTAAGCAGAGCGTAGATGTGAGGAAGCCCCTGTCAGTCACCTCCCGCATGCTCTGGGGGAGGTCTTGGGAGACTTCGACTTTCCAGCTAGGACGTGACACACTAACTCGTGGTCTTCCGGAGAAATGGAGGTTTCATGGCTCCGCATGCAGGAAAGATTAGAGATGTGTGATCACGCTCCTGATCCTGTGATGCCAGGTGTCAGCTATCTGTAGCCCCTCTTCCACTGATTCTGTGCTACCATCCAAACTATGTGCTTGGTTTTTATTCAAAGGGCTTTAAAAAAAAACTACGTTTCAGTAAAAGATTGGTTTCCCACGACACTAAGAAAAACCAATTACATAAGCAAACACAAAAGAAAGCTGAACTCTTATTAAATTCTAGCTGCTGGTCGTGGTTGTGGGAAGCGCCCTGCTGGGAGCTGCCATCTTTGTGAGACTGGGAGAGCAGCATGTTCTAGAAGATAGAAGAGTCACCCCAACCTCAGTAATTCCCACCTCACTGGGAGCAGGCGCCCCGTCCCTCCTCCTCACTGGGTCCAGCACAGTTACAATAGCCACCAGTGCGTGCTGAGCACGGCTCTCCCTCATATCAATGAGTTCTCTCACTGATTTAACCCTATTCCTATCCTCGAGTTAGCAAAGGGGAAGCTCACAGAGGTTAAATTACCAAAGACTAATGTGGCTAAATGTGTTATACCGGAAACATATGCCCAGGTGGTCCACACAAGCCCTCCCAATTCCAGCCCACGCCTCCCAATTCAGAACTTGAAGCCCTCATTTTTATGATACAATGCCAAGAGACCCCAGGTCCACAACCAAGTTCCTGCGCTCTTTTTCTTCCAAGATGCTTCTAAGCACTGTTATTCTAGGGCCAACATTTGCCATGCAACCTTTACTGATAGCGAATACAGCATGGGGGGGTGGATGCGTCTCCAAGTGTGTTATATGCATACATAAAATGGCAGAGGGCCCGCCAGATGGCTCAGCCAGGAACAGCACTTGCTGCCCAGCTTGACCACCCAGAAAGACAAGGCGGAAGGTGAGAACCAATTCCCACAAGTTGTACACACACACACACACACACACACACACGCACATGCACACGCACACAGCGTGTGTACTCGGAGTGTTCCAAAGCTAAACCTCTCCGTACGTGTACACACACACACTGGGTGATTTAGGGGTGTCCCAATGCACATAGCATGTGCATTCGGAGTGTCCCGGGGCTACACACACACACACACACACACACACACTGCATGCATTAGGGGTGTCCCGAGACCACACACACACACACACACACACACACACACACACACACACACACACACACATTGCGTGCATTGGGGGTGTCCCGAGCCTAGCCTGTCCTTTCTGCCTGCAGATGTATCAGGTCGTGGTCGTCCAGACCGGGAGCTTCGACAGCGACATGGCGGTGGTGGAGCGGCGCTACTCGGACTTCGAGAGGCTGCAGAAGGCCCTCCTGAAACGCTTCGGGCCGGAGCTGGAGGACGTGGCCTTCCCGCGGAAGCGCCTGACGGGGAACCTGTCGGCCGAGACCATCTGCGAGCGCCGCCTGGAGCTGTGCGACTACCTGCGGCTGCTGTACGCCGTGCGCGCCGTGCGCCGCTCGCGTGAGTTCGCCGACTTCCTGACGCGGCCCGAGCTGCGCGAGGCCTTCGGCTGCCTGCGCGCCGGCCAGTACGCACGCGCGCTCGACCTGCTGGGCCGCGTGCTGCCTCTGCAGGAGAAGCTGACGGCGCACTGCCCGACCGCCGCCGTGCCTGCGCTCTGCGCCACGCTTGTGTGCCTGCGCGACCTGGAGCGGCCAGCCGAGGCCTTCGCGGTGGGCGAGCGCGCGCTGCAGCGCCTGCGGGCGCGCGAGAGCCACCGCTACTACGCGCCGCTGCTGGACGCCATGGTGCGCTTGGCCTATGCGTTGGGCAAGGACTTCGCGTCGCTGCAGGGCAGGCTGGATGACAGCCAGCTCCGGAGTCCCACGCACAGGGGCTTCACCCTGAAGGAGCTCACCGTGCGAGAGTATCTGTCCTGAGCCGGCCTGGCTGGTGCCCTGGCATCCAGACTGCGGACAAAGACTATCGCTGGCGGGCTGCTTGGGGCCATCGCGGGGAGGTTTTGCTGGGCAACTTTAGACAAGAACCTCTTTACTATGTCTGCTAAACAGAGGGGCTCCTGCGACCCCTGGAAGAGTCATCTTGTGCCCCTTGGGTGCAAGGTTCTCCGAACACTGAGCCCATAAGCTTAGCTGTCAAAACTTTGCAAGTACTTGTGGGCCTTACCATCTGGGAATGGGATGAACTTGCCTTCCACAGAGAATGAGTTCAAGGCCAGCCTAGGCAATTTGGTGACACTGTCTCAAAATACAGAGTTCTGAGGATGTAGTTCAATAGCCGAATGCTTGCCGAACATATGTGACGCCTTCATTTCAATCCCCAATACTACAATAAAAGAAAAAGAAGCACTCGTTTTTTTGTAAACAGCCAGGGAAGAAGTTTGCGGGTTTGTCATGCACTAACATGCAATGCACATCGTCAGAGCTGCTCCGTCTTGCTGCCCCACATCTTCCCTCTGCACCCATCACCCCAGCAACGGTTGCAAGGCTTTCTGCCCACTAGTTCAAAGTCCTAGCTCCTCCCATAAGTGTCTCCCACTCAGTGAAGCAGAAGCCCATCTACTGCTCCTCAGGGGAAACCTGGCCTCCAGCCCACCCCCAGAGTGAAGACTGTAGGATTCTCTGAAGGGTAAAAGGATGTTGGAGAGTCAGGTGTGGTAGTGGAAGGAGGGAGGCTGAGGCAGGAGAACCACAAGTTTAAGACTAACCTAGGCTTTAAAAAAAAAAATGAATCTCAAAAGCAAAAGAAAGAGGAGGAAGGAAGGAAAGAAGGGAGAAAGGACGAAAGAAAAAATAAAAAATATTGGCCCATGGGCTGGAGAGATGGCTCAGCGGTTAAGAGCATTGCCTGCTCTTCCAAAGGTCCTGAGTTCAATTCCCAGCAACCACATGGTGGCTCACAACCATCCGTAATGAGGTCTGCTGCCCTCTTCTGGCGTGCAGACATACACACAGACAGAATATTGTATACATAATAAATAAATATTTTAAAAAAAATATTGGCCCAGAAAGCTCCATGAGCCCAAGGCACTGTGGCACTGGTGGTGTTTGTAAATGAAGACGACAGTAGGGATGTCCAGTCACATTGCCCAGGGTGGATTTTTACCCAGAAGGCAGCTGTGCCTTCATCTGCTTTTTGGGGGTTTGTACACATAGAGGGAAGGAAATGGGATGAGAAAAGGGATGGGATT
Source organism: Arvicola amphibius (assembly GCF_903992535.2). NCBI lineage: Eukaryota > Metazoa > Chordata > Mammalia > Rodentia > Cricetidae > Arvicola > Arvicola amphibius. Next base: position 10,880,667 of record NC_052061.1, read on the forward strand.
TGGGGAAGCAAAGGAATCCTTAACAGCTCCCCATCTGAGGAGTCAGTGCCCATGAAACCTCTCTGATAGGTTAGAGTGCTCTTGATGAAACCTAATATCGGGAAAAGACAACCTCGGATCTCATGGGACTAATGATCTGAGCTGATGGAACAGTCTGGCTTGAAGCCTTAACTAGCTGCTGCATTCAGAGTGAATGAGCCAAGAGACCAAGGCACCACACTGGTGTAGGAAGAGTTAGTTCTTCCAAGATAGGCATTCACGAAACTGCACCCAAATCTTGTTCAACATCGATGCCTTATGGTAACTACCATAATGGGCCCATGAAGGCCTTTAGAATGAAGCAGAGAGAGAGTCTTCCTTCCACGCAGTTTTTTCCAGGAAGACACTGCAAGTGGAAATACTGGGCTTCTTGAAAAGCTGCTCTTAGGGGAAATCAAAGTACTCAGTGGCAAAATAAAAGCTGTGTCTATTTGTACTGGTGATTCTGTAAGCTATTTCTTCAAGTCTAAAATGTACTCAATAAAATACAACAGAGAAAACAGCACCCTATATACAGAACCAAACAGGAAATTCTAGGGAAAAAATAGCTGAGTAACCAAAGAACTGGATTCTCATTGTAAAGCTCAACCAATGTTGAGCTAAAACTTCTGCCATGATTTGAATGCCCCCACTCTGGACTCTAACTGAAATATTAAGAGGGTAGAAACTGACGTGGTGGTGCATACCTGCAATCCCATCACTCAGGAAGCCGAGGCAGGAGGATTGTGTGTTCCAGGGCAGCCTGGAAGATACAGTAAATTCCACCTTGGCTTGGGCTATTAAGTTCCAGGCCAGCCGGGGGTGCATGTCTAAATAAAGAAGGGGTTGGAAACTTATCCACATATGGCATCTGGAGGTGGCAATTTTGGAAAGTAATTGATACTAGACCGGAGCATAAGGACAGGCCCCTGCAATCTCACGGGTGACCTCATCAAAGGTGCCTACCTGTTCTGTCTTTCCTCGTGATTCCCCATGCAACCTTGGGACTCTGTGGAGTCCCACCATTTAGAAGTCCCTTATCAGAAGCAGCCCTCTTGACTTTGGACCTCCAGAACAAAGAGCTGAAGAAGCCTCTGTTCTTTATGAATTATGCAGTCTATGGTACGTGGCTGCTGAACAGAAAATGGACCAAGACTCCTATGCGTTCCAACCCTGTGACTAAGGACAATGGTGATGTGACCGAGGTGGAAAACATCTGGGAATCTGGATTCCAACTAGCACTACCCACACCTGGGGGCTGGTTAACCATAGCTTGGTCCAAAATAGCTCAAGCATGGAGGCTGGGCTTCAGTGCTCTCTGGTGGACATATCCTTGGCATTGTAAAGGAAATACAAGGAATCTTATTCAAAAAGGTGTTTGGCACTAACATGTATGTCTCCAGACTATGAACAGGTGTGAGTAAATGTGTGTGGGTGTGTGGATGTGAGAGTGTAGAGGGATATCTGGTGTGCACACTGGGAATAGCTACAGCATCATGTAGTGGCGTTCCCCTCAGTGTACCTGAGGAAGGACCAGCCCCACACTGCCGCGCACGGCGCCCCTGCGTCTGTGCTCTGTGCACTTAAAAACCAGTTCGCGAGCTTTGGGCAAGGGGCTGGAGGTTAAAATACACACACACACACACACACACACACAGAGAGAGAGAGAGAGAGAGAGAGAGAGAGAGAGAGAGAGAGAGAGAGAGAGAGAGAGAGAGAGAGAGATGGGTCATCCTTGAATTCCCCCAGAATGTCCCCTTTATTGTGTTCAGGGGCAGATTATATAGAGATAGCCACGCCCCAGCCAAACCCACCAGAAACCACTCTCCTGCCATCAGGAACTCCTGAAGGTCTCCTGCTCAGAGCAGCTGTAGGCACTCAGATCAGGGGATTACAAGAAATTCACGATCTGGGGGCTCACTGCTCCCAACACCACACAGCATGCAGGCAAGGACTTGTCCTGTTGGCCTGAGAGAGGCCAAGGCAGCTGCAGGACCCCTGCACACCTCTCCCTGATGGTGCCCTATGCTGTCCTCCTGTTGCATGGTGAACTTTTCATCTGGAGAAACCTGAGTAACATCGGTCGCACCTGGAGCTTCAGCGACAGAACAAAGTTTGATGCCGCCAGAGTTCGGTTCGGTGAAGCATCCATCCTACTGAGCTTGTGTACAGAGCACAGGTGACGTTTGCTTATAGGGTGTGTGCATGTGTGACCCCCGAAGCCCTGGCACCACAGAAGGCCTTGCTCTAGCAGAGACGATGACTTCCCCAGGACTTCCCCAGGGCTGCACAGATGCAATCCCCCTTCACTTAACCTCTCACGGTCTGTAAGCTCTGACACCCCCTGGGCCCACAAAACCACGCGCAACCCTGAGCAGAATTACATACAGCTGGGAGGGAGGCATAGGGAGGAGCAGCTGGAACCCCGGGTGAGCATCTCTCCACCCTTCCTACCCCTCGTTCTACGAGGGAAGGCCCACAGGCAGCTCAAGAGGGGCTGTCGCTATGGTCACAGCTGCTCTGATGGCCATGAGAATGGCTTTTATGATCAGAGGACAGTGATCTGCAGCACCTGCCTGGGTCTCTCAACAGCCTTCTCCACGGCCACTGTAGCGCCTGCTGCTCACACACTCTGTGTTCAGCCATGATGATAGTTCAACGGCCTGTGATAACTGCCACATCAGCCACCTCCTCCCAGCACCTGGAGTCAGAGACCTCCTTGTTTCCTGCACTCCTGGAAGAGGCCCTCAAGTTTGTAGGAGACCCCTCCAGGGAGCTTCCTCTTGGCTCAGTCCCACCAGAGGGAGCCTACTCCCGCATGACCCCGTGACCCCGTGTAGTGCTCCACTTCCCTGTTTCCCAGAGCACCTCCCATCACAGTGACTTAATCCTTGCTCCACAGGACATTGAGAATAGTGGCAGCCAGGACTGGACCTCCCTTTCTCAAACTGGCTCCCAAGGAGGGGGACAGTGTTCCTGCCCTTGGTGCTCAAAGAGGAGCACAGCAACATATGAGGAGAGCGGTTTGCTCTGCCACATCCTCTCCACCATGGCATCTTTACCACAGCCCAGAAGTAGAACCAGAATGCCATAGACTGGCAGTGCCAGGAGGGAGACCCACCATACAACATCCATGGACACAAGGCCCAATGGGACGCCCACCCTCACCCAAAGAGACACACAGACCCTGGCCTCTGAAACCCTGCGCCAAAACCAATTTGCCCTTCCTTAATTTGTTTCTCTCGGGTGTTCATCAGTGAGACTGACACAGTGGGAGCACAAGGCTCACAGCCATGCCCATAAGCTTGCTCTGAATGTTAGCCCCAAAGCCTGGGCTCTAGGCTCCCATGTTAGCCATCTAGGTAGAGACAGGCAGCCCCGTTATACCCTGTGTCCACGGATGGCTATGTGCCAGGCTTCTCTCCTGGTACTGCCAGCCCAACCCTGTCCAGCCCACACTCTCATGCCACTTACAGCTGAGAACAAGCACCCTGAGGCGTTAAAGTGACTTTCCCAGGGTCACATGACTCCTATTCAGTAGAGCAGGAAGTGGAACTTAGGCTGTGTGACCCCATCACTGGAGGATGGAGGGTGGCTGCCCCAGGACCCCTCACCCAGAAGAGCTCTTCAAGGCTGTGACACCCCTCTGTTTACAGATGTGGAAAGTATGCAGGGGCACTGTATGATGTCTGGACCACACCTGGGCTGCCCAGAAATGCTCCCACGGGTAAGGCAGATGGAAGAATCCTGGTTTCAGATTCTAGATGCCCTTGGTGGTCACCTAGCTGGACTTGGAAGGGCGGCCTCAGGGTCAAGGATGCCTAGCTTCTGGGCTTCAGGCTGCAAGGGGTAGGGAGTCTGCTCAGCTGTGTTCCCCACCTCTCATGAGGTTCCTGTGACTCTCTGCTTTGGAGCTCCTAGGGCTGGTTTCCCCAGTTAACCCAGCATGTCCCCAAGGCCCGTCCCTGCTGGAAATACCTGGACAAGAGCAGGGCTGCACCGACTGTTGCTTTCAGCCTTTCCTCTTGGGCCCTGTTAGGCCACTGCAGGTTTTAATCACTTGCCGTGTGCTGTTTTCTTTTAGTGGTCTGTTTTACTTAATGCGAATCTATTTGCAAGAGAGACTTCCTATATAACTATGACTCCAAGTTGAAAGTCAGAATCCCTTGCCCTCATTAGAAGGTGACTCTAACAATAAACACAGTGACACCTGCCGCCCTCGTTGTGACCAACAGGCCTTGCCTTGAGGCAGGTGGCAGGCCTCCACTGCTAAGTCCCATCTGTCCCATCTGTGCTGATGGACTCTGGGAACTGACAAGCATTGCCCAATGGATAAGAGTGTCCACCATGTGGTCCCCTCCTGCCCGCGCTGTCCTAAGCCATCTGTGTCTGACCTACATTAACCCAAATCACCTGTCTGGTCCAAGCAAGCCACAGACTTCATTACTTACTGTTCATTCCTGAGCACTGGTCTCAGCCCTGTTCACTGTCTCCAAAGGCTTATGTCCGCTCTGACTTTGATTGCATGACTTTGAGGAGCAAAGTCGCGTTAGGAGCTGGTATTCAAGCTTTAGTGCCCGACTTCAAGCTAATTCCAGATAACAGCACCCATTCTTGGAGGAAGGGATCTGGGCTGGCCAAAGCCTGACCCTGCAGTGTGTCCTCTGAAGGAGATCTTGGTGCAGCATGCCACGTTGAGAGGACAAACGATGAGACGAAACACCCTCTGCCCCAGGGAGCAGCCTCTGCCAGCCCCACACAGGCCATCTTGCCTGCCCTGTACCTGTGCATGTCCTCTCAGAACAGGGAAAGTCAAGGCACTTTTGTGTCTTGGAGCCTAAGGGCAGAATGACAAGCTGGCAGCTGGGACGGGCCGAGTGCCTGTGCTTACGCCAGCATGACAGGCACTCAGAGCAAACAGAAGCTCTGACAGGATGGTGTTCTGTTGGGGTCCGATGTCCCCACATATTACTACTTTCCCCTAACTGTACCGATATGGAGGCGCGGGAAATAATGAGACACAGTTCACACAGCAATATCGGAAGGGCATCTCAGGCTTCATTCATTCCTGAAGATCTACCCACATTTATTATCCAAATACCTTTTATTCCCCCCAGGTAAACCAAGGTGGAAACTCATTAATATTCTCTTTCCGGGGACGCGGGAGGACCGTCACACCTGCAACTCCATCACCATCTTGGAATCCACACCTCTTCCCAGGCGATCTACATAATAACAAAGAGAAGGAGCAGTCCATCCTGAGCCTTTTAGGTGGCTCCAGGTGGTCTGGCAGGATAGCAGCTGCCCTTGGAAACAAAGCATGGCCAGAGAACCTGGCTGCAAATATTCGTGTGAAATATGGGCTTACGGTGTCCCTCAGCCAGGTGGCCAGAGAAGAGTTCTCAGGGGAAGTGTTGCATCTCTGAAGGTGCAAAGGAGCCAGCATGGAGCCCAAGTGAGGGAAAGCAGAATGTCAATGTCAGGCCAGAACCTGACATCAGGTACCAGCAGATAGAAAGACATTGCTAGTGGCCAGCTCAATGAAAGTCAATGAGCTGAGGAGCTTGTGCTTGGTGCGTGTGGAGCCCTTCAGTTACACACACAAAACCACAAGTTAACCTGACACGGAAATAACCTACTGCCTGACGATCCCAGCAGTGGACTGGCTGCCGGCCAAACTGGATCCGATCTCACCACGCATGCACACATGCATGCACTCATGTACACACACATGCACGCACACACATAGGCACATACAGACACACACACACACACACCACACAACATACACAGACACACACATAAAGACACACACACAGGCACACACACAGATACACACGCATGCACACAGGCACACACACGCATGCACACAGGCACACACACGCATGCACATAGACAGGCACATGCGCACGTGCACGCGCACACACACACACACACACACACACACACACGCCACTCTGTTCTGCTCCCTCTGCTTTGCTTTCTCTCTCAGTGACAAGAGGACAGCCAACTCTCCAAGATCACATGCTCTTTTCTTGGCAGCTCCAGATGACTCTCTCTTGCAGGCTTCTTGTGTGGTCTTCGCACACAGGATCTGTGGAAAGCACACACCTGTCCCTTCCCGAGGGACCCAGAGGGGACACCTCATACACACAGTGTATAACCACAGCTAGCATGGGCATCCACCTGGGCAGGCTTGAACAGAGAGTTCTTGAGCATACCATTCTGTGATTGACTTTGTAAAACGCAATTGTGCTTAACTCGCCTTTGTCTGCAGTGCATAACATCTTCACTCCCTGGTTCTCATGGTTTCCTGTATGCTGGCTGATGTGGCTGACACATTTTCCCTCCTTTACTATGGCGCATATTCCTTTAGTAGAGACTTAAGCTGGATACATTTATCTTTCTGCACTGGGGCACCCTCCCATTGCTCTCACAGTGGTATTTCTGAGTTTCTAAACACTTCTCTAGAATTTAGACATTGCCTTTTATTTTACGTTTATATTGACCAAAGTTTCTGTTTATGAAGCATCCACGCTTGCAATGTTTTTTATTTCTCCTCAGAAAGGCAGTGCTAATACTCTTCTACCTGGTAAACGTGAGAGCTTTTTATTCATGTACCTGCTATGGCACTGTCAAGCTATTAAGTTCAAACTAGGTTCCTTTCCTGGGACTCTCCATTAGGGAGATCACAGACTTGATCCGGTCATTCACAAGATGGTCAGCAGAGGGCGCTCAACATCCAGTACGGCGCTAAACGAGACTAAGCTAAAAACCAGCATTTCTCCAGGAAAACGCTACTTGGCAACGCTTTCAGAAAGGACAAAAAAAGGTTGCTGCGCTGCCTCCGTCACTATCCCCCAAGTTTTTTGGGGTTCCCCAGGGGAATTCCACTTGTGATTAGGACTTCAGAACTTTTTCCGTTCCCCATCTTCCCCTCCCGCAAGGGGAACCTGCATCTTCCTACAGAAAGGCAGTTACAGGATGTTTTCCTGGAGGCCAAAGGCCCAACTGCCTGTTCAACCCCCCCATTCCCATGTCAGAGAACCCTTTCCTGATTCTACACAACCAGGAGTCAGCCCATGCCCATTCCAAAAGGAAGGACTGGGTGCAGGCTCCTCCTCCCGTGTACTCCTCCCCACCCACCCCCACTTAGATAGCCGTGGCTCTGCCTTGGGGAAAGGAAAGAGTTTGTGCTCCCAGGAAGGCACACCTGACTTCTCAGGGCCCACTCCAGACACTGTCCACTCCACTCGGAAATAGAAAGAGGGCCTGAGAACAGCAGGGCGGGAGAGCTGCCCTGCCCGCCAACAGCTGCAACACTTTGCACCTCCCCTGGGCAACACAATAGAGCGGATCCTGTCGGCAGAGGTGTGGGTGAGCCAGCCCCGAAGCTGTGAGCATGGGAGAGCTGTCCCAATTACTCATCTGTCGTGTAGAGTCATGGGTGGGAGTGAGATGCCCTCCCCCACACTCCCATCAATGCCTGAAGCAGATGGGAGAGCTGGCCCTGTCCAGCTGCAACCCCCGGGAGAGCAGACCCTGTACCACTCGCGTGGGCAGCACAACAGAGGCAACCCCATTGGCAGAAGTGTGGGTGAGCCAGCACTGATATTGTGACCATGGAAGAGCTCACCTGTTGTGTGGTAGCATGAACGAAACAGAAGTGTGTGTGTGTGTGTGCACGCACGTGTGTGTGTGCACGTGTGTGTGTCCTGTCCATCAACACCTGAGGCTGATGGGAGAGCTGGCCCTGAGGTCATAAGAACGGGAGAACTAGCCACGCTCCTCATCTGCTGCCACTCTCGGGAGAGCGGACCCTATGTATGCCTGGGCATCTCAGTAGAACTGGCCCTGAAGGTATAGGTGTGGAAATCTGACCCTGAGGACATGAAAGCAGGAGAACTGGCCCCGCCTCTTTCTCATCCCTGCACTGCAAAGGCGAGAGAGAGCGCACCTCGATGGTGAGGACAAGGGAGAGCTGACCAACCCTGCAACTGCCCCAGCCCAGAACCAGAGTTATGGGTTGGCCCACTCCAATATCCACCCCATCTGTGATCTGCGGGAGTATGGGAAGGGACGGGTCCTGCAGACCCAAAGCTGCAGGATCTCCATGACACAGAACAACAGCAGGATAACCAAGAGGTGTTCCAGTGAGGGCCCAGCATCCATAGCGTAGCAGAAAGCAGAGGCCTGAAACAGACCAATGACTCTGCAATGAACACTTGCAAGTAAAGACATCTGGACGAAGGGTTCACTGTGTGACTCACCGTGTCACGCTACAGCTTCCATGATGAGATCACACCTTTTTTTCTTTCCTACTTTCTTCTCTTAAATTTTATGGGGGCAGGCTGCAAGGGTAGAGGGTGGATACGCAGGGACAGGAATTGAATGGGATGGACATTCATGATGTGAAAAACACAAAGAATAAATAAAAAGAAAGTTAAAGAAAAAGAAATGGGAAGCCAGGCTGTGGTGGTGCACACCTTTAATGCCAGCCCTTGGGAGGCAGAGGTAAGCGAATCTCTGTGAGTTCGAGGCCAGCCTGGTCTACAGAGTGAGTTTCAGGACAGCCAGGACTGTTACACAGAGAAACCCTGTCTCAAAATACAGAGGAAAAAAAACAGAGAAGAAGGATTGGGGGGGGGTGTCCTTCCTCACTAGTTGGCAACTTTGAAAAATGCACTTATGCCTTCCCCCTGTAAGGATGAACACAACCTGTGGCAGGGACCAAAATCCTACCGGAGGGGCAGACAGTAAGGAAAGTCAAGGGACTCTCTAGGAGACCAACTGAAACTGCCTAGCAGGACAGTCTCCAGCCATGTCCCCCTGGAGAGCACCCAGTTGCCCATTCAGAGTCAACAGCCAAGTAAAGGGCACCCTATTTGTCACCAGAATATTCCACAGGCATGCAAGCAGACACCTTGATACAATACAACCAACAAGTCTCAGATCTCTAGACACACAATCTTTGACACCCCCAGGGCAGGAACTCAAGAGGACAAATGAAGCTTTCTGAGAGGCACCTGCTCTGTGAGACCCAGCTGCACGGGGCTGTGGAGAGGTAAACACAGTGGAGCCAGCAGGCAACCCCAAGGAATAGGGTGCAGGGACAAAGTTCTATAAAGAGATTTATCCAAAGGCATTGAATTCACAAGCTTATCGTGGCTAAGATGTCCCACAGTCTCTGCAGCAAAGCGGAGGCCTGGAAACAGGACACACTCAAAGCAGGGGGAGATGGATGCATGCTCAGTAGTCAGGCAGAGGAAGGCCAGTCCAGCCTTCTCTGTCCTTTGCTGTTAGTCTCTAGCAGGACTGGATAATACCACTGCTTTCTTCACATAACCCACGAAACTCTGCTGCTTCTTCTAAGATGACCCTCAGAGACATAGATTAGCTAGCTATCTGGGCACCCCATGTCTCGAGCAAGCAGACTTATAAAGTCAGCCACCGCGAATTCTAAGGAGAAATGAGGAAAGCCTAACATTTGAAGTCCAGGTGATGGTTTTCTGTTCTGGGGAGTGAGGTGCTCCTCAAGGAAACATGGTGTGTGTGTTGGGGTCCCAGATAATCCTCTGAGGGGATGTTCTGCCTCTTAGTCTTGGGAGATGTGTCCAAGGAGTATCTGTGCAGTAACAGTTTGCCAAGGTGTGCTTTTGGGTTTTGTGCACTTTCCTCTGGATGCACAGATGAATGTGGACAATGTGCTTTGGTTCAGAAAAGCACCTCCCAAGGGCATTGTGGTCCCCAGCATACCTGGGAGATGGTAGAACCTTTAATTGGTGGGGCCTAGGGCTGGAGAGATGGCTCAGTGATTAAGAGTACTTGCTGGTTTTTTGTTTGTTTGTTTGCTTGCTTGTTTGTTTTTTGCAAAGGACCCAGGTTCAGTTCCCAGCATCTACGACGTATGGCTCACACCCAGCTGTAACTCAAGTTCTAGGGAACTCGACACCCTCTTCTGGCCAGCCATGTGCAGGCACACACTCATACAAATAAAATAAAAGTAAATAAAAATTAAATTAAAAGGGTGGGGCCTAGGGGAAAGAAATGAGGCCACTGGGGTGTGCCTCTGGAGAGGATACTGGGACTTCAGCCATCCTCCTTCATCTCCATGAGGTGAAGGGTTTTGCCACAGTCACCATGATGAACCTCAAAGTACCAGAGGAAATTAACCACGGGCTGAAATCTCCAAAATTATGAGCCAAAATAAATAAACCTTTCTTTTTGTTGTTACTTCTTTTTTTTTTTTTTTTTTTGTCTATTTTTCCCCTTGAAACATGACCTTGCTATGTTGATGAAGCTGACTCCTAGCCAGAGGTCCCCCTTCCTCTGTCTCCTGAGTAATGTGGTTTGTGCCATCATGCCTAAGTCCTGTCCTCTTTGGAAGCTGATTATCTGAAGGATTTCTTACAGAAATGGAATGCTAATGACAGAGGCTTTGGGTACCCTGGTGGTCGGAGCTGGAGTTTGACCCTGAGGCTCCTCTCTGTCTAAGATGTCTCAGGGCTGAGATAGTGATGAGGAAGAAGGCTGCCTGGATGAGCATGAAGCCTCTGCCCAGGGAACAATCCAGGCCAGAGTATATGTTCATCACGTTCCTGTTGTGATAAAACACCGTGGTCAAAGCAACTTACAGAAGAAAGGGTTTATTTGGGCTTAAGGCGGCCTTGGGTAAGAATCCGCCACCATGATGGTAGGGAAGTTTGGCGGCAAGCAGGTGAGTGGAGCAGCCAGCTGAGAGCTAACTGTGGCTTTGGAAACCCCAAAGCTGATTCCCAGTGACACAGTTTCTCCAGCAAGGCTACACCTCCTAAGCCTCCTGGAAATAGAGCCAACTGTGGACCGAGTATTCAAACGCAGGAGACTGGGGCATCTCATTCAAATCGCCACAGCATGTGTGACACCCTTTTAGCCACACACGCTGACCCCTCATTCCCAAATTCCCTAAGCCAAAGATGATGTGTTTCCAGCCCCAGATTTGTAGGGTTGTTACGAAAGAGCTAATGGACAGCCGTGACTCTTAGCATTAGGGACCTGTTGGGCTCCCTCAAAGGAGCTGTCAGGAGGAAGAGTGGCTCTCTATTCTTAATCTGTTTTTTATATAATTTATTTAACTTTATTTTATGCGCATTGATGTGAAGGTGTCAGATTCATTGGAACTGGAGTTACAAACAGTTGCGGGCTGCCATATAGGTGCTGGGAATTGAACCCAGGTCCTCTAGAAGAGCAACCAGTGCTCTTAATCACTGAGCCATCTCTTCAGCCCCTATTCTTATTCTTTTTTTTTTTTTTCGAGACAGGGTTTCTCTGAAGCTTTTTTAGAGCCTGTCCTGGAACTAGCTCTTGTAGACCAGGCTGGCCTCGAACTCACAGAGCCCTATTCTTATTCTTGCGTGAACTAAGGTTTGCTGATGATCTATCGCTGCATCCTTTCTCCAGAGATCTCAGATCATCTTCACAGCAGGCACGGGGTTTGATGGTGGGTAAACAAGTGGCCATTTTGCAGGAGACAAGCAGAAAAGCTTTGGACAACTGCCTGGCAAGGCAGAGGGAACCCTAATGACATTTGCCATTCTGACAGAAAGCCCTGGGATTGAATGGGGCATCCAGCGCACATTTTGCAGCCTTCTGGAAGCCAGTGTCTCCTCTTCAAGCAAGATGAGATAGAACACACAGAGGCCAGAGCTGAGATGCTGAGACAGGCACAGCACCACGGCGCCCTTCCACGGGGTCACCTGAGACCACGGGAAAACACAGATATTTACATTACAATTCATAACAGCATCAAGATTACAGTTAAGAAGCAGCAAGGAGAATAATTTTATGGTTGGGGGGCCACCAAAACAGGAGGAACTACATTGAAGGGTCACAGCATAGGAAGGTTGAGAACCACTGATCTAGAGAGACAGTCTGGCAAGCTTCCTTCCGACGTGTTTATTTTCATGGCTTTTCTTACTGAGGCTGTTTTGTCTGTAGTGGGGGGAACTGCCCCTCACCAACATAATGCATTTGTTTGGAAAGGTGATCTCTGTAAGTACTGGCTGGGTTGATGACAGGAAGGAGGACCTGAGGACCTGAGGACAGTTCTGTCCTAAGACCTGCTGCAGAATAGCACTGAAGCTCAGAGAGGGAAGGCCACAACAGGTCAGGGAGGAAGGGAGTGGGGGGGGCGCCCCCCCCCACAGTGTGTAGGCGGAGTTTTCCTGTCCTGACTTCCTGCTCCCAAATAACCAACACGATGGCTCAATATTAATTACAAATGCTTGGGCAACTGCTCAGGGTTATTACTAGCTAACTCTTACACTTAAATTAAATTAATCCATATTTTTTAATCTATGCTTTGCCATGCAACTTGGTACCTTTTCGCAGTACAGCCTGTCCATCTTGCTCTCTCTGCATCTTCCAGGAACTCTCTCACTCTTCCCTTCTTAATTCCAGTATCCTCAGTTTGATTGTCTGGCCTAACTTTATCCTGCCTTGCTATAGGCCAATCAGCTTCTTCATTAACCAATGAGAGTAATAGATATTCACAGTATACAGAAGGATTATTACACAGCACATAAGATCTCCGACTCCAAGCTCGGGGTTCTATTCCCACGAGATGCAGCCTTTCCAGGCTGTCATCCCTGGTGCACCAAAGGCTGTGATTCCTGTCATTATGGAAATCCCTTTGGCCGGAAGCCATCCCTGGTCTGATTAACCAGGGCTGGCAGGTGAGGGACCCACTCTCGGTATCAGAGCTCAGATAAGCAAGTCTGCAGTTACAAAATCATGTTTCCACCCAGGGCCTGCCAGTGACTGCCTTGGCAGCGTCTGCCAGGGGAATCTTCCCGGGCTGCGTGTTAAATGTTCTCTCCTTTTGCTGTGATCAAAGGAGTTGCTTGTTCCCCTGATAGGTGACAAAAGATGTCAAAGGGACTAATGAGATAACAGGAGCAACGCCCTTTCCTTTTGCCTGGAGAGAGGCAGGGACTGGGTGGCATTTAGGATTTGGGGAGTGGTACAGATGTAAGGGTGGAGGCTTCCACTGATACAGAGAAGGGTGTCCCAACCTGGCAGGCTCCAGCAGCTGACATCGGGTGGCTGAGCTACCAGTATCTTGCATCCTCCAGGCAATGCATCTTAGTGTGTTGTATGGAACGCAGCCTCAAGCACTGTAGACTCTACTGTAGCTCTGACACTGTGTGTAACTCAGAACCTGCCTGTAACTGCATACTTCTGACCATAATGATTAATTTTGGAGTGAGCATGTGACTTCATCAGAACCAAAAAGAAGTGGTCTTGGGACTCTTTTAGACAGACTACTGGAGGATGCTTCTTGCTGATCTTGGCATGATAAGGCAAGATTGGAGCTCCCAGGGAGCTTGTCCAAGAAGAACTAAGGAAACAGAGCCCTAAACGGTGCGAGACAGACAATGAGTTCTGTTGATTTTAGCACCTAGATCAAGCTGCACCTGATTGCTAGTTTCCTCATTTGTTTGCTTAGGCCATTGCGATTTGTCCTGTTTGCAGTTGTAAAACAACAGCCATTTCATGATCTTTTATCACCTGAGCATCCAAGGTGCCACACCCCCACAGCATCTGCATTCTGTAAGTTCCCTAAGAACTTAGCAAATGGTTTCACCCATCGATCTGCATTTCCAGACATCATCTTCAGCCCCTCTGGGCATGTTACACACCCACACGGTAGAGTCTGTGTAGCTGGACATGGTGGTACAAGCTTGTATTCTTATCATGAGGAAGTCTAAAGCAGAAGAATCGCAAGTTTAGGGCCAGCCTGGACTACATAGTAAGACCTGGCCTCTCTCCCCCAAAGACCATCAAGATAACTCAGAGGGCAAGGGTGTGGCTGAGCAAGCTTGAAACCCCAGGATCCACATGGTAGAAAGAAGTGACTCCAGTAAATTGTCCTCTGACCTCCACAGGTGCTGCAGCTCACGTGCAGGTGTGTGTGTGCATAAACACACAAATAAATAAAAGTGACTTTCACAAATCTCTGCTGGCAAGTGCATGTCTAGAGAGGGAAACTGAGGCCTGCTCAAGTTGGTGCCACAGGGTAAGCTTCTGGCAGGGGCCACGCCTGTGCAGTTGTTTCTGTCTTGAAGTCTGAATGAGCCCCGGGGAGTAGACCGGAAGTCCTTGAAGCCCGATGACTGCTTCTGTCTCTCTTGAATGTGACAGTCCTATTCTGCAGGTGTAGATACAGAGGTAGCAGAGACATTTGATGCCCCTAATATTTTAGGCAAGTTTCCCTAGACGAAAAGAACTGAGTACATGTGTTTGTGTGTATATATGTGTGTGTGAGAGAGAGAGAAAGGGAGGGAGGGACAGAGGCATATCATGTGTGATATTATTTTCATTATTATATATCATATAAACATTAAATTCAATGCATATATACTAAAAGGGACCTCAACTTGGCTTACACGAATAGGGTCTGAAAAGTCCAACAACCGTCTACACACTGGAGAGGCTGAAAACAGGCTAGCTGTCTAATCCACAAAGCTGGATTGCTTCTGTAACCCCAATCTGGTGGGGAGGATTCCTGGAGAGCTGCTGGCCTTCACTGAGTTCGGACGTCAGCAAAGGATGGCAGCCGCCCAAGTGGAGGTGACAATATGAGACTCTCAGGAAAGGGTAAAGTCAGACAGCACCACATTGTCCCACAGACTTTTCTGTCCACGTGACCTGTGGGAAGGCGACAGCCACTGGAAGTGTGTGTGTTGGGGGTTTCTTCAGAAAACCTTTCCTGAATCTTTCCTCATAGGCCTATCCCGAGGTGTGTCAGGGTTCTATAGCGGCTGTCTCTCCCTGGGGAGGCTGACAACCAGTTAGTAGCTAAGGCTATAAGACTGGGTGCCTCAGCAGTCCCAAGCTGGAGTTAGAAACCTGGAAGTTTCTGGAGAGCCATTGGTCCCTACTCCATGGCGGAAACCCGATGTCAATGACGAAATAAGCAACAGCAACAGCAGCAACAGCAATGGGGTAAGTCAGCTCCAGGGCAAAAGGGAGGCCTAGCTGTAGCTTCCTTCTGCCTTGCTTTTTTTGTCTGGATTGCTACGAGAAGGGGCCACCCGCAATGTGTGTGTGTGTGTCTTCCCACAGCAATGCAAGCAATCAGGACTTCAGGTGACGCTGCCTACTCGGGTGATTGTAATTTATGGCAGGCTATGACATTAAAGCCAACTATATCAGGTATGATGGTAAGTCTTGGTTGTCTGCTTGACAGGGTCTGGAATCAACTGAGACACCATATTTGAAAACTAGGCCCACGACCAAATGGGCATTTACTGTTGCAGCATGCTTCTCTACTGCTGCGAGTAAACACTAACCCAAGCAGCCTGTGGGAGGCAAGAAACCTCAAGACCACAAAGCTTACCTGTCTTGCTTCCAGCCAGGGTGGTAACTAGGGAGGCAACCTGGGCCCGTCCTCCCAGCTCACATGGTCCAAGGAGAGACACCTAAGGAATCTTGTACCCCAGGACTCACACAGGGCTAGCTCTGATGTCTCTTCATACACAGATGTGGTTGCAAAACCTACCACGGGACAAGCAAGGCCACCACGGGCACCATGAGAAAGTCCAGCTGGGTTGCTGGTTAAAATGAGGAGGGGTTGCATCTACTTAAGCAAGGATGAAAGCACAGACACCAAGTGTCCCATCTATCTCCCGAGGGATGTCTCAAAACCATGAGCGGAGCAACAAGTGTCTTTCCTTGTAGTATCGGCCCCTCGCCAGGCTCCTGTCGGGCTTTGAGCAATATCTGGGCAGCTGTTGGGCAATGCTTAGGCTGTCACTGTGTTTGACGCTGGCTCCTGAACCCGTGTCATGCTAGCCTTCAAAACAGACAATGAGTGCTTATTAATTACAGCACGCAAACCAACAAAGTGATCCTTCGTTAGCTTAATTGCCTCTTATATTTTATCCGTAAACTGTGTTCCTCAATTCCTAATCCCCATATCTGATGCTGCCAGCTGCTAGTATGGGATGCTTGCAGACGTTTTAGAGGGTGCTTGCCTGTCCTGCCGTCTCCCCACACCCCCTCCCCACACTTACTTTCTTCGGAAAAGAGCTGGCAGCTGCTATGACTAGTCCAGGTCAGTCTGGTCCCCAGGTCAGAAAGAAGTGGATCTACATCAACATGTGTTAGAAGACAGGGAGGAACCCGAGGTCATGCGTGGCCTTTGGCATCAGTGTGGACAGTGGACACCCCCATTCTTGCTGATGGCAGTGCGAAGAAAGCCCTCCCTGCTCAGACTGGCCAGTGGCTTAGATGCTATCACCAATGCATGGTCAAAAGAAATATGCTGAGATTTGCAGAAGATGAAAAGGGTCCACCCAGGACGACAGAGCAAACGGATGGCCACGCAGGGCCTCCATGCAGGTGGGGTATTACCTAGCACATGCCTACAGGATGAACAGTACCACAGGCAGCCAGAAGGTGCAAGTGGAAAAACTGATGTGGGAAATGGGCAAGGGAATCACTCTGAGGTCCAGAGTGTCATGTGCAGAGCTGAGCCCTTGTCCCTACAGCCATGGGATGAGTCTGTGTGGGAAAACTTGATCATATTGGTATGTGAGCATGCTTTCTGTCTGTGGTGTTAGGAACCAACAGAAGGGGAGCAAGCCCCTAAAGTAGTTGTACCAAGGTGGGGGGAGACAAAGGAGGAATCATGGACGGGCTACTGGGAGGACTGTTTTTGTCATTTGCTAAACAGAGAACAAGTTTTGGGGTGAGAGACTGAGTTCAAAGCAGATGTCATTAGAACTCTGTTAGCCTAAAGATGGTCCCTGAAGCCAGAGAGCAGACGAGACCCATGGAGTCTGAGGGGAAGAGAAGGGGGCCAGGACTGAAGTCTGAATGATATCTTACTCTAATAGGGTTTTTTAAAAATCTGTAAATAATTATATCGGTATAGGAACCAGCAAAGATATCTCAGACAGGTCCCATGCACCTGTGTATGACATCGTTTTATAAGAAAGGTTAGGTAAAGCTGAAAGCTACAAACCCCAGGCTGGACGAGACGGAACAGGTTATGACATCAGGAAAGCAATCTCAGTTGAGATTGGGTTTGGCTGCAACTGAGAGCGGTCAAACAAGAGTGGAGTTGATGTCTTTTCACGGAATAGTCAACACAGACATCCACTCCAGCATAGATAGTTGTTCCTCCACATCCTTAGGGACACAACCTTCCTCCTGCCACTCCAGCATCTCTAGGGTATAGATGTTGTCTTCGCCATCCATTTTGGTAGCTAAAATTGTAGCCATAACTTCTGCTTTCCATATTGCTAAGCGGAGGAGGGAGAGGCAGGGTAGAAAGGTGATAAGCATATAGTAAGCCATCTCTAAGGAAGGGTCCCGGAAGCTACATACTGACCAGAAGTTAGTCAGAACATTTAATGTGAGACAGGCCGAGAACTGTTTTTATACTTGAACTCAGAACCAAAGGCTGTATTCCCAAGGAAAAGAGGAGAAGGGAGACAGGGAGCAGGTGGGCATCTTTGTAGGGCCTAAGGGGAGCTGTGCTCTGCACCCTGACAAACTTCCATGAGACCAGGAAACCTGTTACAGAATGGTCTCACGGGTTCAGAGACAAGAAAATCCATAGCAAGGTGGCAGAGACGATGACCATTGTCCATCTGATCTGAGAGCCCTGGATTGTGAGCACCTTATTCTTTAGGGGAGGTGTCATGGAGGTGAGAATAATTCTTAAACAGAGAATGCAAATGTAGACCCCCAAAGACTCCAGGAGAAGACAGCAAACAGACAAAAAGGAAGGTGGTCAGCACAGGGTAGCAGTCAAAGGACTTAACAGGAGCTGTGGGAGATGGAGGACTTCCTGTCTTTGTTGGTGGCTCCAGAGTGGGGCCCAGGAGTGGGTGGCTACAGGAAGAGAGAAGGGGCATATGTCACAAAACTGAGACCTGAGGTCCAGGATGTCAATGGGTGGGGGACAAGATTTTCCAGGTCACCCCAGCAATCCAGCTACCGCTGAATACACTTTAACCTTCTCAGGGTTATTATGACGCCTGCCTCTCCTAGACCTGGATGGGGGCTCCCAGGAGACAGACTTTCCCTTACCCAACCTCACCTGGTCCTCAGAGCTCCCCACCCACCAGCCCTCTCGGAAGCAAAGATTGGGATCCTTCAGCAATCCTAAGTCATAAGCTCTGCCCGTGCAGGGATCATCCGAGCGGTAGCACCATTTCCACGGCCCAGCCCGCACCTGCTGCTCTGTTTAAGCCTCTCTGTGTTAGCACAGGCTCTTCCTGCGCCTGGTGAGCTAAGCTGCCCTCAACAAGTGACTGACAGGAGTGAGTGGATAATCTCTCAGCTCCTTGGCTCTGTAAGGCTGGGCAGCAGAGGGTGCGTGTGGAAGCTCCCCATACTCCCCTGGAGAACAAGATTATGACAGTCCTGTGTCCTTTCACTGCTCCCTCCCATCGGCTTGGATTCCTCCCTCCCCTCCTGGTGTGTTACTTCAAAATAAACATGTATCCAAATTATTGTCTTGAAATCCTCTCCCGAGAAGAAAAGCCACATAACTGGATGGTTGCCAGGTACCAGAAGAGCGGTAACTCCGTGGTGGCCTCTGGGCCCCACACCCTACTAGTCTCTGGCAGCTGGCCAGAAGGCTGCAGCCTTAACATTTTACAAGTTCCTCGTGGACTGCACCTTACCATCTCATAGACCCCACTCCAGCCACATGGCCTCACCCAAACCGACCCCTGGCAGAACTGATCGCTTTGCCCAGGCTAGTCTAGACTACACACTTATGGACAGAAAGGGTGTCGGAGTCAACCTTATAAGCCAGACTTCTCTTTTCCAGAATGAGCTGTCCACGGTGGGTTTAGAATAAAAAAAAAAAAAAAAAAAGCAGCTGGTTGACCCTCCCTGCCAAGAAGCTCCTCTTTCTCATCTGGTTCATTCACTGGCACTGAGCTCCTCTTAGGAGCCACCCCCCCACACACACAAAGGCTAGAGCAGAAGGGGGGCAGACAAAAACAACACAGGTAACTATATGTAGGGGGTGGGGTGCAGGATCATGCTGCTCCCACAAAGTGCCTCTTCCAAGGCTCCCCCAAATGCTTCCCGCCTGTGATCCTCGTGGGTGTTCTAGGACTTGTGTTGACACATCCTTGGCTGGCCTAGAAATGTCCTAGTGTCCCCATTGCTGTGACACTTGGATGAAGAGGCTATGTCAGCAGGGCTGACCTCAGCCTGGGCAGCCTCGGACTGCCACCTCAGATCCCACAGGAGGGGCAAAGTCCCCCCCCCCCCCACACATCTCCCATCAACTTTTCATAAAAATCAATTTCTGTCCCGTTTTTGCAGTGTACATAAAAGGCGGTGGCATCAATTAGCCTCCGGTCCCTCCCATCCTTTCCTCCTGTCTTTTCTGGAAGCCTCTTTGTAGGAAAATCTCATATTTCAGCAATTTGCATCATCCACACATTCCGCTTTGAAGTTCTAAGTTATGGTAAGAAAACGACCCACTTATCTGCCCATAAAAAATGTTCAAAGCTTATAAAGTCCTAGAACAGATGTACATTATCATTGGATTTGCGGCCTTTTTGCTGGAGCGTGCCTAATAGTTTCCGCCGCCCCTGGCCCCTTTCCCACCCCCATGAACACAGCCTCTTCATAGAATCCCGCCTGCCCCTCAGCCCTCCTGCACCCACCCCCGCACGGAACCCCGCCCCCAGCTCCTCCCCGCATCTCTTCTTCACAGAAGCCCGCCCCTTTGGCCTTTCTCAGCATCTCCTTTCCACAAAAGCTGGACCCCGCCCCTCCCACATCTCCTCTCCTCAGAAGCCCTCCCCCTCCCGCATCTCTCTCTGCAGAAGCTGCTCCCCACTGGGCCAGGCCGACTTCA
Source organism: Arvicola amphibius (assembly GCF_903992535.2). Classification (NCBI taxonomy): domain Eukaryota; kingdom Metazoa; phylum Chordata; class Mammalia; order Rodentia; family Cricetidae; genus Arvicola; species Arvicola amphibius. The sequence goes on from NC_052061.1 coordinate 10,900,561, forward strand.
AAGGTCCTGGGTTGCCTGTGAGAAGCAAAGCACAAAGTGGGAACATAGGGGCTTTTAAAATCCCCCACGTTAAAGTCAATATTGTCCCTCCCCCTCCCTCCACTTTGCCGGCAGTGGGGCGCAAGTCCGTTCTTCCCTTCTTGCCTCCTGCCACCGGTTCAGCAATTACCAGAGGGACACGCAGGCTCCAGATGTCTATCCTTGCATGACTCACACCCCCTTCTTTTAAAAAGAGTTTGTTCTTTGACAATTTCATATATGTATATAATGTGTTTTGACCGGATTCAGCTCCACCTCCCAATTCTTTTCCTCCCCCACTCCCTTTGGACCTCTTCTTCCTGATAAACCACTGAACTTGATTTGGATGGTTGCATGGATATGAGCTGTTCACTGGACCATGGGCGACTTACCACCTGCTATGTCCTTGAAGAAAAACTACTTCCCCTCCCCCAGCAATCGTTAACTTCCAACAACTCCTTACATACGCACGGGGCTTCCTAACCTGCTCCACACATGTGCTCAGTCTCACTCACGCCACCACAGCCGCTCGATGTCTGTAAGAGCAGTGGCCACATCATGTCCAGAAGACACTTGTCCCCATTTTCTGGCTCTTAGCATTTTTTTTTCTGTCCCCTCTTCTGAAATGTTTCTGGAGCCTTGGGGGCAGGGACTTGATATGGATGGAACACTCAACAGTCACTTATTTTCAGAGTACTGACCAGTTACAAGTCTGCTTTAACCACTGACCCGCCTCAGATGCAATCAGAAAAAGGTGAGTTCTCCTTGTAACTTTGTGCCGCTGTTGTAGCGGTGGGCACACCTTCCTGGAAGGTCAGTGTTGAAGCATCCTGTTCACTGCTCGGTAATACGATGACTCCTCATCCCCCAGCAGTCTGAATAGCACCCTGGCACTATGCAAAGCTAGTCATTAGGAAGGAAGTTTTCAGGTCAGCTCTAGCTTGACTTTTCTGTGTCTAGAATTTAAAGTGTCTCTTCAGCAGTTGGGTCTTACTATCCAGGTATGACGGCAGTCAAATGCAAAGGCCATAGCTATATTTGAGGGCACCTCTGGGGCCTCCCTGACTAACAACGGATAAAGGTATCCCAAGCCTGGCACTGGGATCTTCGGTTAAATTATGGCTTCTGGGAATGGGATTCTCCACCCATTCATGCTGTCTCTGTTCAAACTCCTTTTTCAAAAGATTTATTTTTAATTATCTTACAAAGCAATGGCTTTTCATGAGCTTTTCCATACACCTCTAGTTTTTGGTCAACCTTCCCCACTCTCTCTCCTCTCTTTAGCTCTTCTGCCTCCATCCTTGCTTTATGTTCCTTCCTGCACTTAGAGACTGCCCCTGCACATCTGGAGCAGCAGCGCCCCTGCACACGTGGAGTAGCAGCACTCTACACATCTGGAGCAACAGCGCCCTGCACATCAGGAGCGGCAGCGCCCCTGCACATCTGGAGCAACAGCGCCCTACACAAAGGAGTGGCAGCACCCCCGCATATCTGGAGCAGCGGCGCCCTGCACATCAGGAGCAGCAGCGTCCCTGCACATCTGAAGCAGCAGCGCCCTGCACATCAGGAGCGGCAGCGCCCCTGCACATCTGGAGCAGCAGCGCCCTGCACATCTGGAGCAGCAGCGCCCCTACACATCTGGAGCAGTAGTTCCCGTCCAGGATGGAGACAGACTAGTGTATCCTGAGCACCTTCATGGGGAAACACGAAGATACAGATACCCACAGTAGGTGGTGTTGAGTCACCATGTGTCTTACAGTGAGGCTCCCCATCCAGGCTGGTTCCCAGTCCTTTCACCATGCCCTAGCCAGTGGCATATGCTATCTCACACCGCTGAGCTTCCAACTTTTTGATGTCTCTTAGGTTCAAGAGGACACCATCCACCAGGCCCCCTTCCAGACCTTACCAACCCTGGCTGGTTCCCCTGCCACTCACCCACACTGGCCCCCAGCCATTCACCCATCGCCTCAGGGTCTTGGCTGGATTGCTACCTGGCCAATTCCTCATCAATCTTGCAGGCTCACCTACACATGGTTCTAACTCTCTCACACCCTCAGTCTGTTATGCGCCATTAGACCTCCATGTCTCCACAGAAGGCATCCAAGCCTGTAGCAATGCCACTGTGTCACAGCTGCTCCTACCCCACTGGCCTGTGAGTTCTGTGAAAGTCTATCAAAATGGGGTCTGCTTTGGTTCTCGTGAGCACTTCTGATGGACTTGAACACTTCCTGACACAGCTGTTGATTACCACATACTAGAAAAGCACGGGCAGAGAACTCTGGAGATAAACGGGGAATGGGTGTGGTCCAGGGAGTGGCCAGCTGAGTCTGAGATGGTCATCTCTGGGCAGTGAGGCCCAACTCTGTGCTCTGCCCAAATCCTTCTCAAACCCTGCTCAAGTCTGGCAGCTCCTTGTAACCACAGACTGATGAGTTATAAGGAAACCATAGTAAGACATCTGTAGCATGCACAGGCCAACACTCAGGGAAGGGGAAGGAAGGAAGCCAGTCTTGCAAAGGTTGGGCATGAAATCTCAGGACCAACCAGATCACAATCAGATGCTGCACTTTGTGGTCAGAGTCAGGGGATGTATGACCAAGTGACCTCTTTTAGGACACCACACCCAGGTTCTCTCACCCAGGGCCCCTGTAACATGGACCCTGCTAAGACCTGACAAGATAACATCAATGTTTGTCCTCTCTTCTGCACCCCAAAACATCTACACTACTCCCAGTTTTCAGCCTGCATCAACTGCCTGGACACAGAACAAGCATGCTACAGGAGCTGGACAGCAGGATCCTGGGACAGCAACACCACTACCCACTTGTGCTTCTAAGCCAATCACCAGAGACGCTTCTCAGGCTGGTATCGGGCACATGCTGGGTCTGGCTGGAGGCTGTGCAAGAGCCTAGGAGTATGAATCCATTAGTCACTGTACAGGCCTCTCACGAGCACTCATCCGGGTCCTTGGTCTCTGGTGAACAGAGACTTGGTGGAAACCACATAACTGACATAAACAGATCTAAAAAGAGGGTTCCATCCTTGATGGGTATTGTACTGTGCTTTTAGCAACCTGTGTATCTTCGTGTGCAACTCCAAAGTTACTTACTATCTAGGGCATTTTCATGGTCATTCGCGTACATGGAAAAGCATTGAAATGGCTGGCTGCTGGCTGCCTGGCTGCTCATGCCCAGCTGGGGGAGAACAATACCGTGGTCTCTGGTTCTAGCTCTCCTCTTATAAACACATGTCCTTGTCACAATTTCTTTCTGGGCTTTGCTCTGTGCTGGGGATTTCACTATTTAAAATGGTCCCTGGGTCTAGAGCAGAAGGAACTGCCCGGTGCCCAAGCATGTCCGGGAAGCTGGGATTGTCTCGAGGAGTCACACCAGGCTGGAGATGTGGTCCTATAGCCACGCTCAATGTGAGCATCAGTATCCAGGAACTGCACGGGGCAAGGCGCACTGACTGGCTGACGGCAGTGTCACGACAGGCTGGCGGGAGCCTCACTCTCTATGTCCCCAGGAACAGCAGGTAAGTACTCACACATTGAGTGTCCAAGGCAACCTGGCAGACGAACCGCAGAGATGAATGAGCACAAACTAGCCACAAACACTGATCAACACTGAGAAGGAAGGGACCGCAGGATCCACGAACTTTGGGGCCCTTGGTAAGCCTGGAGTGTCTCCAGAACTCTTTCTCTTTCAACTACCTGAACTAGTGACGGTGACGGCGGCCCATGGAGAAGGCCTGGTCCTGGCTAGTCTCAGCCAATGCCTGCTGACCATTCAGTCAAAAGCTTAGAGGCTGCTATTTCTCTGAAGAAGGGCCCCACAGGCTGCCAGTGTCCAGTCCTATCCACCTCTGTAGGCTCAGAGTTGTCCGTCCCTGGAACTAGGGTTGGGGCAGACTCATGGTGATACACGGTGGCTTTTCCAAGTCCCCACAAGCCAGGTACAGAGGAAAAGAACGACCCCATGGGATGTGGTCAAGAAAAGCAACAAACCAGGTAGGGTGACTCTCAAGTATGCGGCAGAAGGACCTCTGCAGTTGGGGCGAGGGCAGGATAGCACCCACAGTCTCCTGGGGCCATATTCCCCTAACAGAAGCTTCTGTTTATGACAGGCCTTGTACATGCAATGCTCTGTGCTGAAGCTTTACAGATGTGGGTCCATTTATCTTCACAGGAGTTCCGTGAGGTGGGAACTAATGAGCCCATTAGAAAGCAGGAAATCAGGACATCAGTGTCACTGAGCAGTGTACTGTCAACCATGCCAACTGGGGTGGTCTCCTGAACCTACAGAAGCTGCAGTGGGACAGGCAGCATAGGGGTCCCCTGCCCACGCTGAGCTCTCCAGACCAGCCAGCAGTCTTTCTGCTCCCGTTCCTGGGGAGCTGGGTGGCATCTGTCCAGGCAGCCCCATGTGGAAGGCACCCCTTTCCCATCTCCTATGTTGCTGGAAGCTCCACAGATCCAGAAGCTTAAAGCTGAGCAGATTTCGTCAGGCTACTTGACAAAGCAATCGAAGTTTGGGACAATCTCACCTCTGGGGTTTTGCCATGGCCAGCCTTGTTCACCTGAGTAATGTGCTATGTGGTGAAGGCTAGTAGGGCTCCCTGGCACCTTCCTGTGAATGACCTCTCATGCCTGGAACACACCCTCACCCGGATCCAGCTCAGCTCCCCACCAGAGGTTCAGTATGAGAGACCATGTACCATGAGTTCTAAGGCAGCTAGGCCAGGCTGGGAAAGCTTGGGGCCAGGGATGGCTTGTACATTACTTGAAGGGTCAGACACTGCTCAGCTCCCACAGAGTGCTGCATGGAGGAGGATGATTGTGAGTTTCTCATTCTCATGAAAAAACAAGCCTTGATTTTTTTTTTTTTTAAGTGACAACTTCAGATTTTGGACATTCATTCAAAGTCTTTGAAACTCTGAAATGAGTCAAATGTGACATGCTGGGCCTTTCTAGGGCTGCCCCAGCTATTGGGGGTTAGCAATAGGAGCTGAGAAGACTGAGTGGAAGAGGGAAAGTGGTCCAGAGCGCTGGGAAACTTGGGCTTATCCCTGCTTTATCTACCCTCTGCCACATACCGCATGGGCACGTGGTCCAGGGCTTAACTACTGAATTGTCCGGCCCCTCCCCAGGTTCCAGGTACTGGGTATCTGGAAGGAATCTGTGCCTTTGTGTAGACAGCAAATGCCTCAGGTAGGAAAAAGGCATTGAGTTGGTCTGGGATTGGCTTCTGGGGACAAGTGTCTGGACAAGTTTGCCTACTGAAGTCTCTCCATTCTCCTGTGTCTATGGTGGAAAGATCCTTCTTGTCCAATCACAATCAATTGTTCAGAAACACAAAGAACATTTGACTAAATTGTCACTGGTTCTGGGGGAGGTGGGAACCAACCAATCAACCAACCAGAAAAAAAACAAGGACAACACATTAGTGGTTTGTTTCTTTTTAAATAAACTAAATTATTGCTTTTGTTGTGTGTTTTATTGGTTTTTTTGTTACTGTTGATCTAGAGGGCAAACCCAAGGCCAAACAAAGGCTATGCAAGAGCTCTAGCACTGAGCTACATCTTAAGTATGTTTTCAAAACAAAATCAAAAGATAGCAATGCTGTTGCTAAGCACACTTTTATCCCTAGGACATCATCAGGGAGGATGCTATTACTGACATGAGGCCATAAACTTCCCTGTTGTCTTGCAGCGGGTACCTTATCTCTCTCACTAACTGCTCTCCCTCCTATTCACTAACCACCTACAGACACACGGGGGCCCCGAAGAACCCCACTTGGGGGTTGCAGACAAGACAGAAACTCGGGACCAGGTTTGGAGGCACGCATTGCTTGCTGCCCTCTGCTGGACTTGTTAAGGCTCCAGGAAGAACAGCCTGGCTGGAAAAGGATGAACAGATTTAGTGGTCTGCTTTGATGAATGCGTCCAGAATTTTGTTTCCAGAAATATTGAGCAGAGTAACACTAGTTAACACAGGGCATCGAAATGCTGGTGAAGGTGAGGAATAACCCTGTCAACCTGGGAACCTTTAAGATCTTTGGCCTTCTCTGCTTCTCACTCTGAGAGCTAAGCCCCGAATGGTTTCCCCATCCACCTTTCTTCCTGGGGAGAGGGATCTGCCAAAGCTGGCTCTCACAGTGACCTGGCACTTTGTAAACAAAGTGGTGGCCACACTGAGCTCTATGCTGCCAAGCCAACCTTTGCCCAGGGCTCCAAGGCCAAGTGCAGGAATCAGAAAGAGGAGTTTTAAAATGTGCAGGCCTATCTTATTAATGCCAGATCTCCTCTTACGTGGAGGGTGAAGTCTGTGTCCACGTCAGTGTTACGTGGACCACTCCAGTGGGGCCACTCGATCTCAGTAAGTCCAGTTCTCTGGAAGGTTTGTGGCTTTGTGGCAATGGTGTAGGTGGACTCTTCAGAGCCAATGGCAGCACAGCTAGGAGAGAAACTTTACCCATACAAATAGAGGTACTGATCCCTCTAGCCTGGTCCTTTGCCTAGGTTATGATCATGTGTTCTAAATTTCGTGGAGTTTTTGGGTCCCTATTACAGCACAGAAGGGGGTGTCTCTCCTTATCTCCCTCCTATCTCACTCAATACACATACTCCTTGAGGCAGGGCCAAAACACAGGCTCTCAGAATTCTCAGAATGGCCTGTGGGCCAGATAACCACTTCTAGGGGCAGGAGCTTCTTAAAAACCACTGTCCCTGTACCTTAACCCTAATTCACTTATCCCCCCCCCCCCCACCAATCCAGGGGATTGGGCCTGGGAGTCTATATTTAACATGCTTCTTCAGTCCTGGGATTCAAATATTTCTCTCAAAAGACCGTCAGAAGTTATCTAGGGGATGTTGTAAGGCTCTAGAGTATCACCTTGGCTGTATAGGATACTATCTGGGATCCTACATCCCAGACTCCAAAATCAGCATCATCAGAGAGGGGACCAAAAGACTGGCCTCTATAACTTCCTTCAGGTGATTCTGAATGCAGCTTCCATCCACTGACAGGCTGGCCTGTTCTCAAGTCACATCAGGAGGGGCTTGGGCCTCAATGAGTTAACTCTTAGCTGCCAGGTTGATGGGCTCCATGTAGCAGGATTGCTTCCTCTACTGCTTGGAAGGGTGGGAGAGAGCAAAGGGCCCACTGGGTCAGCTGGAAGCAGGGTGTTTAACTTAAACCCTGTCACTTCCTGGGACCAGATACTGGGCATTGGGATCCCTCCAAAGGAAAATATATCGGGAAAGACAGGGGTTGGCTTCAAGGTTCTGCTACCTCAGAGCAGATCAGAGCCCCAAATGAAGGGGAAATTTGGGGTTGGGGTGGGGGGAGTTTAATGATGGGAAGGGTGGCCTGTGCCTGCGTCTAGTATCAGTAAGGTGGGTAGCTGATTCATCTCCACCGTTTCTACACACGTAGTCCTGCTGCCGCAGTGGGAATGGTAGGAAACCAAGGCCAACACCAGGAACTTGGTTGCTAGAGTGAACCTGGGTAAAGGGCAAGGTTGCTTTGGAGAATTTGGAGTGTACAATCCCCTAGGGCCAGTGGTGTGGCTGGCAGCCCGCACCTTCGCACAGAGCTGAGGGTACTGGGTGGCATCTATAGCCCAAGTCAGGAGTCACAGGGACTGCTCATTAGAATGACTTTTGACAGGTAGCCCCTCTCTTCTCCTCTCTGGCTTTTGATCCTCAGGCCCAGCAGTAATCTGAGAAATCTGAGATGTGAATGCAGGGCAAAGGAGAAGGTCAAACAGGTCCTGGCTATGCCCTTTGCCAAAATGCCTAACTGGCATGGCTGGGTGTGTGATGCTCCTGAGACGGGGAGGTGAGAGCACAGTGGCTATCCACCCTCCCACCAAGCAGCTAGTGCTGTGCACGTGTGTGCTCAAAGTTTCAAGGCCATGATGCCTTAAATCAAACAAACAAACAAACCGAGATACTTCTCTAGGCTCCAGAGATGCTGGGTGCTTGGAGCTCAGGGGCCAGAGAAGCAGCAGCTGTGCCCAGGAACTGGGTCACATCTACACAAAGGATCCAGCTTCATCTCCTCTACCTTCCTCCCTCCCTCCTTTCTCCTTCTGGCTCCTCCTAATTATTTGCTATAACCACTTTTAAGGGGTCATCTACAATAGCTTCAAAACAGAAACCACACGTGCTATTGAAACCAGCAGCTCTCTATTGACACCTTCTGCCACTTTCTGTCTCAAGAGTAGACCACGAGACAAGTTACGTACAAGGACCCTCTGTGCAGTATGTCACGGCCAAGGATGAGAGACAACCCACAGGCCTGCCGGGAGGTGACATTGCCTCTGAGCAAGAGAGGGCTGAGCAGCTGTTGGGGGACAGAGTTCAGTGACTCCGGGGGAGGTCCCCAAGCGCACTGGGCTGCGGAGAAAAGAGCCTAAGAATGAACGCTATGCTGGTCCTTGGATAAAAATAAAAGACAAGGTGGGAAGGGGACTGAACATAACTGCTGGGTTTTCTCTCTTAAAAATAGATCAGAAAGAAATAGTGCAAAATGTCAGTATTTGAAACTTCTTGGTGGGGAGTTCAAGGTTAATGTTACACAACTGCTTCAATCTCTGATTTTTTTTTAAATTAACAAAATTTAAACTTGATATATTCTATAGAATGCATTTACTGGAGTAATGAAGACAGCCAGCATCTGGATAGTGCTAATGAGGGAGCAGCATTTCACATACAATGCGAGCTGAGGAAAGGGAGTCGGGCCTTGAGTCCCTGCAGCCTGGCCAGTCTCTGCTCCAACCACTGCACCCACGGTCCTGGAGGGCATCTGGACCTGGATGCTGGCATGGAGCCTGGTGAGTTCCCTTTTACTCTAAGCTTCTATGGGCTTTTACAGGTGAACATGGTACTATTTTTTTAAGATGAGTTTTAAGTTAGTAGGAAGGGGCCCTCCCTCCCCAGGCTGAGGATCCATGTTCTAAAGCCAGCAGCTCCCACTCCCTAGGCACAGTTGCTCATGGCAACTTTGAACCCGGAGTCCATTGGTTTATTTTTCCTTCTTTTGTTTTTTGGCTGTCTCTCCCTCATCCCTGCCCCAGCTGTTATCAGTGCTGACCCTGACTCCTGTGGCAAGTGGTCACATACCAGGTGGGGCATAGTGATTGGTCCAGGGGTGACTACCTTATCCAAACCCAGCCAATCACAATTCCTCATCAGGCTTTTGTTTCCTAGGAAGTTTTCTCCTGGTCCTGAACCCAGAATGCCAGTAGCTCAGGCCTTCTGACACAGAGTAACTCAGGAACAAAAACTCTGGTTCATTCATATTGGATCCTGTTATCTCAAAGCCAGCTCCCACAATGCCTTGCCCATTTGGTTTGGCTACAGTCACTTCCTGTGAGTTGGATTCTAATCAAACAGAAACTCACAGCTTCATGTGAGCAAAAGCCAGGGCTCACACCCTTCACGGTGTTAGGGATGCTGACGACTAGGACTCAACACTGCCACCTACCATGTGACTCCCACAGGTTCTCGACCTCTCTGAGCCTCCGATGCAGGCCCTGGACTTCTATTTCCTGTTTCCTCAGAGTGATGTCTTGAGGACTGCATCAACCAGTCCCAAGCAGATCAGCAACCAGGAAAATTAACACCATAAGAACAATGAATGCTGACTACCCCCAGAAGTGCATGGTGCATGCTTACCAACCATGCTAAACTCGGGAGATGAAGGGGCAGGGCAGACAGCTGCAATCATTTCCTTCTGGGGTCAGACTCTCTCGGGGTCCATACCACAGACTCCTCCCTGCTCCCAAGACCGTCACCAGATGCCACTACAGAAGGATGTGGAAGAGACAGGGGAGGGAGTCAGGACTTCCACCCCTGGGGGTTCCACACAGCCCGTTACATTCCCTGAACAAAGGTCACAGCTTCCAGGTGCCTTTCAACCCTCACCTTTCAGGTGCAGGGGTAGCTTAGTGCTGTTCTGGGTTCCACTCCCCCTCAGCCTTTGCTCCAGTGTTGACAGTGGTCCTTTCCTGGTTTCTCTAGCTCTTGTCTGATAAAATCCTGCTCTGTGAAGGACGCTGTCCCACGGTCTCATCTGATATCCCTATTCTACTCTAAGCTTCTACACTCAAGCAGGTTTCTCCAAAACTGCAGACTTCAAACCCAAAGAAATGACTTCTTATGAGAGGGAGGCGGCTGGGTTGCAGGAGCTTCCACAGAGCAGCGCAGTGATTTCTGCACAACAGCAAAGATACCTGAGAGTGTATTTATAGAAAGATACAGAGACACGGACAGGCAGCATCTACCTATAGATACAAAGGTTGCCAGAGAGCCACAAAGTGTATTTGCTGATGGCAAACTCAGATTTCACACCCTCTGTCATACAATGGTGCCATCTTGGGAAACCACACTTCTTTATGTGGCTGCTTCTCTCTGTAGCAGTTTCCAAAAGGAGAAGGCTGGCTCCAAGGACAATCCTTAAATACAGGTGCATCCTTCAAAAGCAAAGGGGGGGCGCATGGGAGGAAAGGGGCGCTTCCACATTGTGCATGGCAGAAAAAAAATGATGGGGCTGGCGTGGGCCAAGGTGAGGCAGGAACTCCAGAAAGCACAACTAAGGGTCTAGACTGAGGTGTGGAAACGCGAGGGCGGGAGGGCACTGCAATGCAGTCCACCAAAAGCCCCTGTAGTACGTGATAGTCAGTTAAGGGTGAAGTCAGACCGGAATAACACTGAGAGGTAGCAGCTGTTGTCCTCCGGAGCTCTTGAGGGTCTCTGAAGCTTGGCCAGGCAAGGGTGCGCTCCCGGAAGAGCAGAAGTGGGGCAGCTGGGCTGAGGGCTCCTGTGGCTTGGGAAGATCTGCGTGGACCCTGCAGCTGGAGTAGCTCAAGGACCCTTCCAAACCCAGAGTCACTTCTTGGGTGAGCTATATAATCCCCACAACATATAAATAAAAGTTTAGTTCTGTGTTTCCATATATCTTCTACATGAAAGCTAGCTAAATATTAGTGGAGTAACAATAATTATTAATAACAATAATTGTCATAATAACAATAATTAATAGAATAATAATGCCTCGAGGCGTGGGGGTGGGTCCTTCATGTGACGGCCTGCTGGGGCTTAGGGCTGGTAGAAGTGGTGGTAGTGGTGGTGATGTTCATGATGGTGGTGGTGCTCATGTCTCTGGACGGCCTGCCCAGCCTGGCTCTCATACACCACCACAGCAGGTAGCTCCCTCACCTGCTCCCGACCCATGACTGTGGTGCCTCCTGCAGCCAGTGGGGCCTGCAGGCCCCGGCAGCTGGCCTGGTTCTCCTTGGGTCGATGCTTGTGCTTCTTGTGCCCCAGGGGTGCCAGGGTGGGGAGGAGGGCTGGGCCGGAGGCCAAGTGGGCAGAGGGGGACACAGTGTGGGTGGTGGGCACCAGTGGAGGCCTGCTTCTTGCACCTCTGGCCCCGTGGCTCATCCCCATGTTCTTGCCCTGGGCCTTGGGGGACCTCACAAAGTGCTTGCTCCCATCCTGAGTACCCCGGAGCCGTTGCTGGAGCTCTGACGCCTTGGCAAATGGGGTATCAAGGAGGTGGAAGGAGCCGGGGTCCACACCCTGGGGCCTCCGGTGTGGGATGTGGGCAGCTTCTGGCTCGTGGGAGCGAGAGCGAGTGGGGTTGGAGATTCGAGGGGGCAGCTCTGACTTCTGGGCCACCGAAGGGGAGCCTAGGAACCAATCCAACAGATACTTCATGAGTGCCCACTGTGTGCACTGGGTTGCCCCGGGGTTCCCAGGTGCCAACACTGTCTGAGCTATCGACTGTCTACTGTCCTTTGCTGCTCCACAGGAAAGGGAACCTTCTCATCTGCTGAGGGGTGAGGCCAGATGATGACAGATGAGACTAATTAAGGTGGGTGGAACACTCTACATGTATAAAGGGAAGTACATAGGGAGCGGAGAAAGCACTCAACAGAGGGAGCAGGGGTGAAACAAGGTCCAGGAGCACAGAGGCTGGCAGTGCAGCACTGTCGTGGACCAAGTGGGTACCGGAGCTGTGGCTGATGCGGGGCCAGGGCAGGGATGGCCTAGGTGGGACCACTGCTTTGGCTGGATTTGAAGCCCCCTCATTCTCCTGGGTTTTGCCCAACTTTGTCCAAGTACTACTTTCATTTTGGAAACATCTTTAATGCAACTGTCTCTGAGAAGAGCCTCTGATATGTCCAATAAAAAGTTCCACATCTCCCCAGTCCTCAGGGAACAAAGGCCACTACCCAGCACTGTGTTTTCGGTGGACACCCCGCCCAGCAGTCCCTTACCAGGCCCAAACTGAGACGCGTAGTTCTCTATCCCTGCCAGGTCTAGGTAGTGGTTTCTCCTCTCAATGTTCTCATCCACGCAATGGTGGTAGCAGCCCGGCTGCTCCAGGTGGCTGTCACCCTGGAACCTGTGACAAAAAGTATGTTGACTGGGAAGGCACAGGTCCTGAAGTCTTCCGGGAAGCCACAGGTCAAACACACAGCTCATTCTGCTCTGTGACTTAGGAGAAGGGGTCCAAGACAGAAACCCCTCGGACTGTGCCTTCGTTTCCCTGATGCCCACCATCTGTCCCGTCTCCCCAGTGCCACCCATCCCAAGCCAGCCTTCCACTCAGTTCACTGCCCACCCAGCAGCATCCTAGAATGCTCTGTCTTTTCCAAGTTCACATCAAGGACCGGTCCTTCTCCAACTACATCCTTTAGCGCCAGATGTGAAAGATCCCCACACTTGCCTGAACAGCCTGCCCGCCTTCCTTCTGTTCATGTAGACGTAACAAAGGGACAGACAGCTGCAGGTTTATAAGCCCTTACCTATGATTCTGAAAGAAGTCTGCAAATGAAGGTTTTCCTAGCCCACTGAAGAGCCAGGCCATCCTAAGGGATGGGAGGTTTGGGGTTTGTCTCACTGTTGTGAAGGAATGTGTACATAGTACCTGGTAGAAACATCAGTTGGGCTAGGTCCCGAGGTGCTGTCCTAACCCCATCTAGAGTACATAACATGTCAGGAACAGCCAATATATGTGAATCCAAATCACATGCAGAAAATCTGAAGGATTTTTATATGGAATACAGTGAAGGACTAGGGGTTTGTTTGTTGTTGTTTGTTTGTTTTCCTGGTGTTTTGTTTTTAAATTTAGAGTCTTATTTGTAAATCTGTGCTTCTGAAATAGATCCAGGGCCCCTGCAAAGGACCCAAAATAGGGCCTGCTACTCAAAGTCCTTCAGATGTATGTATCCAGATGGTGCTCAATATATGTTCATGGGCACGAGGCTGCCACCTCTGCCTGCACAAGCTGTACCTGAGAGGGGCTCGTTGCTTCTTCTCCCAGCCACGAAGTTCCTCAGCAGGCTTGGTGTCTGCTCGGGGCCTTGTGCTCTGCAGGTCTGAATCCCAGAATCCCAAGAAATACTAGTCAGTACCTACTCCTGCTCTGCCTGGGACTGCCTGGCACTATGCCCTCGGAGAAAAAAATACCCATCATGCTTTACCATAGCTTTGTGGTAAACTTTGAGTGGGCTTGCCCAGTGAAGATCAAGCTAGCTGTCTGTCCCACTGACCTCTCCAGATTCATAAGCTGCCCTCCAAGGCCTGGACTGCCATCTTCTGCACAACATGTCCCTGTAGCTTCTTGCTACAGTCTCATCTCTGTCTTTGCTTACACAGGGCCTTCCAATTGCAACCCTCCCACCCCAAGTCCAGGGGCCTTCTCCTTCAAGGGCCCGCTGAAGCCGTAAGTACACTAAGCAACTGTCCAGGGAAGCTGGGACTCCTCCCACCCTCCCAGGCTGACTTGGGTCCTTCCTGTCTTTCCCAAAATGGGTACTCGCTCTGTTAACTCTCACCAGTATGGTTGAAAAGGACACTCCTCTTGCTCTGGCTCCCATCGGGGGCCACAGTGAGCTTCACCCGCAGTGTCTTGCTTGATGTGGGGGAATGGTTCACAGAGGAGTCAACCACCTCATAGATGGTGTGCAGCAAGCTGGTGATGTCCTGTTTGAGAGGAAGCAGACACAGCATGTATTTCAGCCGCAATGTACAGTCACCAGCAACCTGAGAGTTGGTGGCCGCCACTATGCTGAAGGCCCCCGGCTCCTTCACACAGAGCTGGAGGCAGAATGGTGGATTCAGTGAGAGAATAAGGAGTAAGAGAGCAAACGGAAGGGCGATCAGAGCTCTGAGTGACTGTGAGCCACTGGGGACCTCAGCAGGATGTGGAACCTCCCAGAGTAGCCTCATCCGGGAGGAGAAGAGTTTAACAACCAGATCTCAACCCTCCTAGGTGACAGGCACCTAGTGATCTTAGCACCCCTGATCTTAGAGGGAAAACCAGAAATGTGATTCTGTCCATATACTGGACTGGATTATGGCCCCCACCATTCCTGTCATCCCCATGCACATTGTGGCTGGATCAGTGAGTGATGGAGGTGACGGAAGAGAGGTTTGTGGGGACAGACGCTGCTGCTCTGTGGCTCTTGCAGCTCACTTGTTCTCTGCCTAGAAGAAGGCAGCTGTCCACAGACTAGGAAGGGAGTGTTCACCAGAGCCATGGGGACTGCTGCCTCAGCCCTAAACTCCAGCCTCCAGGATGGAGGAAGATCAGTTTCTGTTGCTGAAGCATGAGGTAAGTGTCCCTGGAGACAAACTGATCGGTGAGAAACCTGACCAAATATTTCTGGCCTGAGTGGAGATCCCAGCAGTGTTCTATAAGGAGGACCTCAGAGGTTCTGACTGGAGTCGGGAAGAATACCCCTTACTGGGACTTCTGTGCTCTGGGTATCTGGTCAGCTGTCTGAGGGGCAGCCGCTTGCTTTAAAAGCACTCTCCACCAGACACACTCAGCTACTGCCCAGCAATTCTTCATGACCTCGAGAGACTTGGCCTTCTCCTCTGTCTTCCCTCAGGCTGAGGCAGAGACGAATGACCCCAGCGATGCTGTAGCCAGGCATGAACGGTCTATTGTGGCACAGGCATCCCCATGAAACATGGTGGGCATGCTGCTAGGCTGACTCTGAGACCACTCAGAGAAGCCAGAAATCCAGGATCTTCTGAGAAATATCCCAAATCGTCAACATTGACAACTAACTTAATTCTTAACAAAAGCTTGGGAAAGACCAGACCAGAATATGTGTGGGACAGACTGGGGGCAGGGGGCATCAGTTTGAGACTCAGATTCCAACTGCTCCCTCCTGGCACGCTCAGCCGTCCCCCTCTGGTGAGGTCATGCAGAACTCCTCTTCCTGTCCTTCCCATGGCTCCCTGCACAGCTCTGCTACATGCTCTAGAGCTACACCATCTTCCAAAGCCACGATGGAGGTGACAAGCAAGGAAGCCAAGGCCACCGCCAACAGCAGCAAGTGTTGATGTCTCAGAAGCCCTGGGGTCCTGTTTGGCACCTTCAGCACCGAGCTGAAGAAGCTGCTTTGCCACCATCTTAAAAACCAGGGTATGGCACACAGGAACAGGCTTCCACAGATTGGTTCTAAAGACAGTATATTAAATGTGTGGTCTCAGGGTAGCCTATGGGGAGCTGGCGGAGTATTTAGGGGATAAGACCTTGTGGCAAGCCTTCAGGCCATTGAAGACATGCTCCTAAAGGGGACCTGGTCCTTTCTTCTCTCTCCTTCAGGCCCTGAAGTAAGCAGCTTTGTTTTTCCATGCACACATGCCAGAATATGCCGCCTTGCCACAGGGCCAAAACATCAGAACCAACTACTGTGCACTGGAGTAAGCCTGTTGCCTTTTAAAGCTGAGTAGCTCAGTATTTGGTACAGTGGCAGAAAGCTGCTGACGCAGGTGACCTAACTGCTTCCTGTATGACTGAGAGCCCAAAGGTTCCCATGTTCAGCCCACACACAGGCTCCAGGCAGCAGATGCAGCGAGGCAGGAGCCTGTTTTCCGGGACATACCAAAATCCGTGTGCTCGCACTAGGAAGAAGAATGGGAGAGCTTTGTACAGCAGGTTTAAAGGGGAGCTTTGTGGCTAGAGACGGGAGAGGCACCAGGCAGGGTTCTTGACCCAAAGTCAGCATCCTAGCTCCTCAGAAGACACAGCCCAGAGGCTTGCTTCAGGCTATGCTGGGCCACCAGCCTTTGATGGAGGAGGGTCATCTGTCTATGTGTTACTTTCATTGGTTAATAAAGAAACTGCCTTGACCCTTTTATAGGACAGAAAATTAGGTAGGCGGAGTAAACAGAACAGAATGCTGGGAAGAAGGCAGTGAGGCAGACACCTCAGGCAGTCGCCATGCTTCTCCTACCCAAGACGGACAGTGGTTAGAATCTTCCCGGTAAACCACCACTTTATGGTGGTACACATTAGAAATGGGTTAATCAAGATGTGAGAGTTAGCCAATAAGAGGCTAGAGCTAATGGGCCAACCAGTGTTTAAAAGAATATAATTTGTGTGTTGTTATTTCGGGGTATAAGCTAGCCAGGCAGCCGGGAGCCAGGCAGCAGAAACGCAACCCACTGCTCCTTCTACATGCCTTCCTTGTGGCTTCTTCCTCTCATCACCGAGGACATGAGTAAGAAAGGTGAAAGGAGCATCTGTCCCTGTTGCTTCTTGCAAGGACTTTGCAGGAGGGTCTATGCACAGGAGGTGCCTCAGCATGTATACAGCAAGGAGAAAGGAAGATGGCAGTCACCAAGAGCTGGCCATCTTCACTGTGGGGTGTATGACAAAGATGTCACACAAGGCCCCATGTGTCCTAGGCATCTAAGCTGGCCGAGAAGCCTGTGAGATTTGACTCTGGGCTGAGTATGGAAACTTTTAATGGGAGAAATTCCTGAGAGGGAGGGATCCAGGCTAGAAGTGGGAGCATTCAGTGCCATGGAGAGAGTGTACAGTAGGACAAGAACAGCCATGTGTAAGCCCTGTAGTATGCATACTTAAAGTAAGCCCCCAGAACTGAATTACAGGTGGATGAGTCAATGCATTCCTGTTGTTGTTAGCTGCAACAGGACGAGCTAGGATCCCATCACTCACAGGCCAGGGTCCTGCATAGTTAAACATTAGTTAGCCTCCTCCTCCTGCCTGGTTCTTAGCCCCCAAGCTACAGCTTGGGACAGAGGTGGGCTCTGTAAGCCACATACCCCTCAGAGAGCTTAAAGGTGACTTCCTGCAGATGCCGTGGAGAAGCTAATACTTGTCCCAACCTAACTGGGATAAGGAGATATGGAGGCCAAGCTTTCATTACTCTGGAGACACTGCAGGCCCACATGCTGGGCCACTGGAGAGGACAAAGCCCACCCACCTGGTCTTACATCTCCACACAGGTGCCAAGCACCATCTCTAACAGACCCCTCCTCAAAGTGCAGTCAGGCCTGGGAGGAAGAGGGAAGGATGCTGAGCCTGAGCCCACCTTGGCTTTCCTGGCCCCAGAATGAAATCTGGGTTGCTTGCAGGGCCTAAGACCCACTACTCTGCAAAGGGGCCATGGGCCAATCTCCTTCACTTCTTAACCAGAGATCAGCTATGCAGGCACACTCCCAGGCCAGCGTGCTGCAAGGCTGAGCCAGCTTAGCATTGGGATGTCCCTCCAAGAAGCTGTTCCCTCCTGTCCCGTTGGTGTTTTTTGCTTCATTGGGTTGTCAGAGCAACACACGGGGAACTGAGACTGTGTCTCCCCTGCTGAGTGCTTAGCCTGGTACACAGCTGTTGCAGAGACAGAGGCATGGAGAAGGTGAGAAGAACTTGGGAGGAGCTGTAGGAGGCTCTGAATGGGGGGAGGACTGAGACCAGTCACAGCCACTGCTTGCTCCTGTCCTGTGTGGCCTTGGAGGCTCACTGAAGCAATCAAAGGTAGCTGCTAGAGCTTGGGAACTGCAAGAGGAAGGAAGTAGGAACAGATTGTTGGAATCTGGGATTCCTCTCTGGGAAAGCCTTGAACTGTGCTGCTGTCTCCCACCTCTCCCCAGTAGGATACCCCCAACCCTGGACTGTGAGGTGCTCAGCTGTACTCATTCTGGCCCTTCTCCTCACAGACAGAGGCCAGCACACCCTTCAGGATACTCCCAGCAGCTTTTCTCCACAATTCCTTCCCAGCCCTGCCCCCACCAGGCGGGAGGAGGGGGGCAGCAGACTCAGGCTGAGTCCAGCTCCTATGCCTGAGGGCTGCCAACAAGCACACTTACCTCACGGGTGACTTTGCCATTGTTGTCGAAGTCATACAGAGTGAAAGTCCATTCCTGTCGGCTGTCCTCCTCCACAGAAACATCACACTGAAGCTCCTACAGAAAGACAAGTGGCTTGTTTACTTACCAACTACATAATCACCTTACCTGGGGACCAGTGGTTAAGGCCTTGGGCACCCTGGCTATTCCCCGACACTGGGAAAGGCAGAAGAACTATGACTAAGACATGACAAGCAGGGGAAGAGGCTGAGGCCTAAGCAGGACATACAGGTCTCAGGGCACCAACAACCTCTAATGTTCGAAGAAAAGGAAACACAAGGAGTCTGACAGGAGACTGTGGCCTTACAAGGCTAAACTTCAACCAAAGGTGAGAAGTTTCTGGAAGGTGACCAATGACTGGGAAGCCAGGCAAGATCCCAGGACGGGCAACTGAACTGGGCAGCAGCAGGCTGGACATGAAGAGGTAAAACTCCAGTCTGCCCAGACTCCTCCTGGCACGGCCCCAACAGCTGTACCATCCTGGACAGGTCGCTATGTTTCTGAGGCTTCATTTTCCTTTCATATAAAATACAGAAAATGATTGTATCTATCTTCTGTTCTGTAAGGTTGTCAGAACACTAGGTCCCTTTCCATGTGGCCCTCCATCAGCTCAGAGTTCCCAGGTCCTCTGCCGCTATGGGGACAGTTGTCATACTTCTACCTCAACTATCCTGCTTCTCTGCCAGGAGCAGCTCTACAGGGCCAGGCATCAAAGACCCAGAGGTGACCTGATCAATAGGATGGCAGACTCCGTGCCCCAGCTCAGAAAGCACGAAGACAGGCCTCACCACACGGAAATGCCTGTTATCTGGAGTGTGCGTGGCCTCACCACATGGAAATGCCTGTTATCTGGAGTGTGCGTGGCCTCACCACATGGAAATGCCTGCTAACTGGAGTGTGCGTGGCCTTACCACATGAAAATGCCTGCTATCTGGAGTGTGTGTGGCCTCACCACATGGGAATGCCTGCTATCTGGAGTGTGCGTGGCCTCACCACAAGGAAAAATGCCTACTAACTAGAGTGTGCGTGGCCTCACCACAGGGATTTTGAAATGCCTGCTATCTGGAGTGTGTGTGGCCTCTCTACAAGGAAAAATGCCTACTAACTAGAGTGTGTGTGGCCTCACCACCACAAGGGGAAATGCCTGCTAACTGGAGTGTGCGTGGCCTCACCACAGGGGAAGTGCCTGCTAACTGGAGTGTGCGTGGCCTCACCACATGGAAATGCCTGCTATCTGGAGTGTGCGTGGCCTCACCACCACCAGGGGAAATGCCTGCTATCTGGAGTGTGTGTGGTCTCTCCACAAGGAAAAATGCCTACTAACTAGAGTGTGCGTGGCCTCACCACCACCAGGGGAAATGCCTGCTATCTGGAGTGTGTGTGGTCTCTCCACAAGGAAAAATGCCTACTAACTAGAGTGTGCGTGGCCTCACCACCACCAGAGGAAATGCCTGCTATCTGGAGTGTGTGTGGTCTCTCCACAAGGAAAAATGCCTACTAACTAGAGTGTGCGTGGCCTCACCACCACCAGAGGAAATGCCTGCTATCTGGAGTGTGTGTGGCCTCTCCACAAGGAAAAATGCCTACTAACTAGAGTGTGTGTGGCCTCACCACCACAAGGGGAAATGCCTGCTAACTAGAGTGTGCATGGCAAGCAAGGTGTTCTACCTGCAGCCGCTGCTGCTTGAAGCTGGCTTCCCTCTCTGGTTCTCAAGTAGGTCCTGCTGAGTCCACAGCCGGCCTTCCCTCATCCACGACATGCTAATCGGACACCTGCCAAGTGCCCATTCTACTGAGGAAGTACCTGATGTGATACAACACATGGCACACATACACACCTGTACATATGTGCCACACTGGTTCACTAGCTATGCCACTTGTCAGAGTGACTAGCATGTCACCTAGACCACACTGCTTGATCAGCAAGGGCAGGAACCAGAAACCATTCCTATTTCATTGCTGGTCTCCTGGTGAGCAGCAGGGCTCTATGAACCCTAGGGTAAAGAAGGAGGCCCCAGTGTTCCGAGCAAGGAACCCTCTGTGGGCTGGGAGCACCGAAAGCTTCCAGAACCCTGCAGGTCCTCACTAACCCCACAGTCCAGGGAGCCTGAAACGTAAAGGGACTTGGCCTGAACTCCCAGCTTCGTGCCAACAGTAGACCTGAGCCCTGTGGTCTCAGGAAGGGAGGGACAGGGAAGCAGTGTGGCACTGATGTGAGGGATGCCAGCAACCTCTACCATCTCAGCCTCAATGTGAGCTCTCGCTCTGTGCTTGGTCCCTGGAACTCAGCTGCCCATCCTGTAGCACTGCTGGGGCCAGAGAAGGGCAGGAGGATGGGCGATATGGGGGCGGGGAGGCTATCCTTTGTGTTGTCTGTGTGGTTTAGAAACTGAAGTCCAGATAGAATCGAGGCCCTGCCCAGAGCCTCCAGTCTTAGATTCCTCCATACCAGAGGAGGCCCCATATGTCTCAGGTCAACCTCTGGGGGTGAAATGGAAAGCTTAAAGAATCTGAGGATCCTGTAAGAGGGCAACAGGCCCAAGGACCAGAGCCGTCTCCCCATGTACAACCCCGCCTTGTTGTAGGGTCCTATTATTGTGTACTTGCCACCACTCACGTGGGGAGGCCATCACTGAGATACTATGGTCCAGAGGCAGCAGGAAGGATCTCCCACAGAAGCAACTATCCACATAAGAGTTAAGAGGTCCTCCCTTTTAGATGGACCTCAGTTTACCCCTTCTGGAGCACCACCATGACTCACAACCCTCCAAAGCAAACTTACTTCAAACTTCAGCTGCTTCTTGGAGCCGGGACCAGGGTCATTCACTTTCTCCATTCTCTTCTCATCTCCACTGCCCAGGCTGTCAGTCTTCTCGGGCGGCAGGGCCACTGTGGGGAAGCAGAGGGAAAGGAGAGGAAAATCAAGATCAGGGTGGCTATGCCCTGTCCTCAGGCCAAGAGTGCCGGGCCCCTCCTGCCCTGCCTCTTGGCTGTGTTCCATGTCCTTTGATTCTTTGGCCCTGATGATGCCACAGGCTGCCCCAGAGAACGCCTCTGTGGCATAGCCACACCAGTTACTCGGGTTTCCCTGTAGCCTCTTAGACTCCTACTCTGTCCCAACTTTACAGCCTGGAATAGCAGTCTGCAGACTGAGTACCTGGTAGAGACAACCAGCCACTTAGCAGGGCTGGGCCTGGAGAGGTGTTTAGGGGACTGGACAAGGTGTGGGACCTTAGCCTTCTGTATTCACTGCTTCCTATACTGACACCGTAGGATCCTCAAAGATGCTAATAGTGGGCAGGGCGGAGGGATGGGAACTGAGTTAACACAGTTTGAAGAAGGGTCTATGTATATGTATATGCATATGTATATGTATATGTATATGATGTGGTGAAGAACACCGTGTACCACACAATGGCCTCTTCAGGGATTGCACTCACTCTGACCCTTGCCCTTGGCCTCTGCTCACCTGGGGCCCTTCTGTCTGCAAAAGGGCATGGTCTTCTGTGTGTCTGAGTCTCAGGAGCAGAGAGGGAATGTGAAATTTGTGGCCCACTGGCACCATTTTTCTGTGTCCAAGAGGTGCCAGTCTGGCACCACCATCACCCTAGACCCAGAACCCAGGCTACAGGTTTCACCATGTAACAGAATGCCACACAGGAGTCCTCTGACCCTATCCATGTGACACAGGGGGATTTAGTTTACTTTTCTAGAAAATGCTCCCATCTTTTCCCTCCCCAAAGTTCCCCAATGTCCTGATACAGTGACTTTGCTGTACTACTTTGAAGGGAACAAACTGAGTACGGCTCCTGACCTAAGAAGGCTAGGTTGCCGGAGGGCAGCCGAGATGGCTCAGCTAGACCAATAGTTCCAGTTGAACCTTTTGGGGATGTCATGATCATGACAAAATGAGGTACAGGTCAGGAAACTGGGGCTCTGCCCCCATCCCGCTCAATTCACAATTGAGCACCTAAGCACAACAAAGAGTAGGGGGTGCAGTGGGGGAGGGGCACACAACCCTTGCTTTGTTCCTACTCTCCAAGTCAGGACCCTCTTCCTGCAGCAGTCCACACGGTACCACGGAACTGGCAATCAATGCATGGGCGATAGACTCTCATAGTAACTGGGCCCCACCGCCCTCAGCACTGGCTATTCATTGACTCTATCTTCACTGGGACCTTGTGAGGCGGTTACTGTTATTAACTCCATTTACCAGATAGGAAAACCACAGCATAAGAATACTCCAGGCTCTCAGACACCACAGTCAACTACAAACTGGCCTGCAGCAGTGGTTCTATCCCCTGGGAACCTCTCTTTTCTCTCTCCCTGCCTTGGCATAGCCAATACCCGCAGGAGCCTCCAGCCATTAGTGTCCCGAGAGCCAACAACCTCTAATGCCATCACAACTGCTAACTGTGGAAATGCTGTTACTGCAGAGTAAAAGCAAAGGAACACAAAACTAGAATGGCCCCCTTCTCCGAGGCTCCAGGGGCCCAGCATGCTTACTGTATGCCAGGCAGGCCACTGGCCCACTACTTTGGATTCCATCCTTAATAGTCACATCCTGATCTTATTGGTCAGATATCCTCCTCCAGGGGATCCTGAATCCAGGAAGACCAGCTGGAGACCCACCAGGGACTCAAAGACAGTCAAGTACCAGCTACTCAGTCTATCCAGTGCCCACTGAGCCACAGATGCTATCATGAGTCCAGAGAGAGCACGCAGTATGGCCATGCCATTCAGGCACCGGGGCAGGTGGCCCTCTTGCTACCCCTTGAAGAAGGGAGCTCTGCTGAGCCTTAGCTTCAGGTGCTACCAACGTCTCCAGAACGTGCAGGTGTTCCTGCACGGCTGGGCTGTGCAGGAACACCACAGGTGAATGGCATTTGGTGCTCCTGCTTTTCCGATCCAGGTAGCTTTAGGAAGTCTGTACGGGGGAGGGGGGAAGGGTGGTGTTTCTTCACCCTTCTTGGTGAGCCAGGGATGCTGTTCCTCAGCAGACAGCATCCTCAAGCCAGTTCCAAGAGAGAACTGTGAGGAGACTGTTGGTCAGACACCACGGCAGGTGCTCAGTAAGCGCTGACTGTGCCTAGTCCCAGCTGGTAGCTCAGGTCCGAACTGTCTCCTTTGCCCCAACCTGCCCCCTTTGCAGGAACTATAGAGACATCACAGCCTGCAGAACCCTGCTCCTCCCCCTCCCAGAGAGAGAAGAGGAAGCAGAAAGCAAAACAAAGCCGAGTTCCATCTTCAAAGCCACTGTCTGGCTCTGCAGAGGTCCCGCTGATGCGAGCTGGCCAGGCTTATCGAAACCCGACTTCAAGTTCAAAGTGAAGTTATCAGACGAGCACCTCCAGGTTCAATGTCGCCTTTCATGTTCCACTTGATAAGCCCAAAGACAAGGAACCGCTGTTCCGTTCTCTCTGGAGTGCCCTTGCTGCCATGCTAGAAAGCATGTCTTCCTTTGGGACCTCCCTGCCCCTTCCTTTTTCCCCACCTGGAGTGGAAAGCACCCCCTTTTATCCTCATGTGTCCTCCCTAGAGACCAGAGAGGTGTAGGCTGTCCTCTCTTCCCCAGCAGGTCCCTCACGCTGTCCTGTCCCAACAAGCCTCCAGGGTAGCCCCAGGTGGTCATGTCAGTGAGCATGCAGAGCCTTCCAGCCTGGGCAGGGCAGAAATGAACAGCAGGCCCTGGAGACATGCTGCCCCAGGGTTGTGAGGCTAGTAAGACTCCTGACACTCTGTGCCCTATTAAAGAAGACCTCTCACCTCTATTGTCCCTGATCAAGTGCCAGAAGAGGAGGCAGAGAACCCACAGAAAACCATGCAGGACCGGGGTCAGATGGAGGGGCTAGGATTTCGACAACTGGCATGGGATTCGCAGATGACCCCTCTGAAACCAAACCAAGGCAAAGGGTATTGTGCCCAGGTAGCTAATCAGAGCATCTCTACTTGGCTACAGCCACTGCCACAAGGCTCAGGCAGCAGCAAACTCTGCTCACAGCAGGCCACCCAAGTCACATACACAGGGACAATACTAAGCTGCCAAAAAGGACTCTAGTACCCAAGACCTCCCTCTGCTTCTTGCTCCTGCTTAAGTGGCTGCCAACCTCAGACACATCTCTCAGAGGCACTCTGGGCATATTCCAACTGCCAGGCAGAGTCACAGCAGGGCACACTGTCAATGCGGCAGGAGAAAGGTGGGCAAAAACAGCATGTTTGGGAGATATGGAGCAGGGTGCCAACTGTGCCTTGTGAGCCACTGGGCCTGAGCCTGGCTTTCTAGGTAAAGCTTAATGAGATAGACCACACTCACTAATCTCTGGCTGCTTCTCTGCACACACGAGAGCTGAGTCACATCATCCTAAGAGTCCTCATGCTCCACACAGCTTAAGATAGGAGCTGTGGGGTTCTCTCTGGAACTTTTTGGTTATTACTGCTTTAGGTGAAAGTGGTCTTCCATATCTTCCAGGGCATATGTTTTGTTAAATAGGACACAGCCTGGAGTTACCTGTGACTTACTGTTTGGCCAACTGGAAACCCTGTGTGGTAATCCAACCTGCTCAATCATTTATTGTGGCCACAGAAGAGAAAAAAAAAAAATAACATACTTCCTTAAAATTGTTTCTCAGCCCAGAAGGACATGGGGGCTGTTTGTGGGGCTCCTTCTCTTTGGAAGCTGCTTTCTGTCCTTCTCACATGGAGGCCATGGCCACCAGAACTGGCTGGCTGATTCTGCAGATGATGGTTCATTCTCTGTACACATCAGCTCCAGCCTGGCCGCACTCCACCCCCAGCAACTGCCAGATTAAATGCATTACTTGACCATCTTCACCCGGCTCCCTTTGAAGTTCCCTTCTCAAGCTTCAAAATACCTTTTGGAGGGAGATCAGACAGCATTAAACAGAATTACTAATTAATTAAGCAAAGTTAAAT
>NC_052061.1:10928191-10950691 GCF_903992535.2 Arvicola amphibius
ACCACCTCCCAGCAGCAATGATCTGCCCAGCAGAGCACCAAGCGCTCCCTGGCTTCCCTCCAAACGTGCATACTCCGCTCCTACATGCCACCGCTGGGCCCATATGCCAGCACTGATTCCACTTTAGAGATACTCGTGACTGAGAGGAAAAGGCAATGGGGAAAGCAGGCAACTGTCTGCAAGTACTGTCCGGTCTTCATGCTCTGAGATCTGAACAGAACTGAGGAGACATCATGAGTACAGGCAGGGACCCTGTACAACGAGAGTGGTAAGAGGCTGCTATGGTCCATTCGTGCTACCCGTCACCCCTTCCCCCATGTGTAAGTCCATGAAGGAGATTAGCTTTCAAACCCAGTCCCCGGAGATACAGCTAAACCTCCCTGGCACAGCAGAGGCAGACTCTCCACTGTCCATGCAGCACTTTCAGATGGGAAGACACCAGGTCAGGTTCACTCCGTGGAAACAGCTTAGAGATGCTGGGGCTGGAGAGTGACTGCTGAGCCTACGGGGAAACGCAAGCAGGAAGAGGAACCAGGGTGGCTGCCTGCTGCTCCCCAGAGGCCTCCTCAGACGTCAGGCACTTTCAGCCAGCCTTGTAGATGGACCTGCCCTGGACGGGTGAGTGGAACTGCCTCTTAAGAAGCCCTTACCTGTACCTTCTAGTACACGGTCCCTTAACTCCAGTCCCCAGCAGCCAGGTGGCTTGACCACCTCAGCACCTCCACTTGGATGGCCAGCAGGGTTTTCAATTTGGCATCCCTAACCAAACGCCTTGCACCCAGTGTCTCCCCATCACCCAGGCTTCTCTTTATCTTTACCCAGATACCAAGCTCCTGTGGGTTCTGTTTTGGGGGTCACAGACTTTAGCAGCCTTGACAGCCTCACAAGGTGGTAAAGAACCAATGGACTTTCAGATTCTGCAAAACTAATTTTCTATAGCAGATGCCAAGTGGGCCCTGGGGTTGGTAGAAAAACTGCTGGGAGCCCAGAGACAGAAGTGAGCCAGCAGGCTGGGATGGGTAGGGGCAGCTTCAGGTGAGAGGCAACAGAAGATCCTGGGAATAGGAGACATATGTAAATCAGGGGAACACAAGATGGACAGACCACCCTTGGAAGCATCATGGGCCTGCCTACCAGGCCAGCACTGACCTGCACTTAGGGCACAAGCCTGAAAGGCCATGTGGGTACTGGAAGTGAATGAGGGGCTGCCCCTCACGTCCCAGGCTGCTGCTGGAGCCCCAGAAGGAGGGTCCCTCTCCTTTCCACACCCTGCCACACAGGCCTGCAGTCAGCTTGGAACCTCTGATGTTTACTTTGTTCTTTCCCAAGTTCAAAAGGAGCTCACAGCCCTGCACACCAAGCCAGCCTTAATCTCCTGCTTCGTTCCCAGCTGGCCAGTTAAGGCGGCTAAGACTCAGGATTAGGGGCAGCTTTACAGAACAACCCAGGAGCCAAAGCCCTCCTCTCCGGGGATGGCCAGAGACTCCTTTTCATCTTCACGCCTCACATGGCCCTTTTTCTCCCTTAAACAGCTCTCTAGCAGCCAAGAGGCAATGAGCTTGGCCAACAGAAAAACAAAGACGACATTCAGGAACCAGTTTTCTCCCCTAGCCAGGAGCACAGAAGGATACCACGGCCCCAGATCCAGCAGGTGTATGGCTGTGTGGCCAGGGCTCAGGGGCCTCTGTCCTTGACAGTGTGCCATGCACAGCCACATCCTTGCCCTAGGGTGGGCTTGGACCACTACAACAGGAGTAGCCAGAGAGCCCCAAGTGGGCAATGTGTCCAGGATTCTTCCAAGGGTCTCAAAAAACAGACAGGGTCCTTGCTCTCCTGGGCTGCTCAACAGTGGCCAGGCGCTCTTCCCATAAGGAGTGACAGGCAGAGGGAAGCCTTCTCTGCTTTTGCCTGCCATAGTCATGGGAAGTCAGCTGAGCCACGTGGTCAGTCCACAGCAACAGGCATTAGCTCCCACTCTTACAGACAGGGACACAGGCATTGCCAAAAAAATAAAAATAAAACCAGCAGGCTCACTAGCTCAACAGCATGGCACTTCTACTGGAGGAAGGAGGGGTCTTGCATAAGGGACAGAGGAGGGAGGCAAGAGGCCAGAGGCAGGCTGGGTATGACTATGCTAGGGCACCACAAAGATGGACTTGGGGAAAGAGCTATCATGTGCAGAATCCAGAAGAACACTCACTCATTATCACTGACACCGCCATAGGCGGGTTAAGCCTGCGATGACCTGCCAGAAGCCTGGTAGCTCTTGAGTACAGGGAATGGGTAGAACCTGGGTACTGGGAAGGGTTTCACATTCTCTGCCTACCCCTTCTGGGTTCTGTGGGCCTTTCCCCCACCCTAGTACCACAGACAGCGCTAAGCCCCACATACCTTCTAGCTGAAAGTCGTCCTCGTCCTCCTCACCAAGCGCCTCTCTGGAAGTGTCACCTACGAGCTCCTGGGGAAGACAGAGCAACGGGTTACAAGACAGTGGGGCCCAGCAGGAACCCACCTGGCTAGACTGGACAGGTAACACTGAGCACAAAGTACCAACCCGACTGGATAGACCTAGTCATGTGATAGCACAAGTGGCTTCTCAGTGTACAGCACCCTGGGGAAAACTGCCCAGGACCCATAGGACCCGCCTCTCCTAGAGACCAAGCCCACTCTCCCACTGGAATGTCAGGTAAGGTCAGTGTCCCTTGGGCGGCCCCCTCCCCGTCTAGTCAGCTTCACAGCCACAGACTCAGAAAGCACTCAGTCTAGATTCTTCCTCCAGACAACGTGGGGCCCTCTCTGCTCTCTTCTCTGGTAAATCCCTATTGCCCTCAAGGTCAATCGTAGTGCCAACACATTGGCTAATGCCCTGGGCTTGTATGCCATGACTCCAGCGATCCTCGCTGGGGCTTCTACATCTTGCTCATGGTCCCATTTTCCCACTAGCCTGGCCTTGGTGCATGCCTGATCTGCCCCCTCCATAAGCTGGTGATGTCTGGAGCCACTGTGGCAGGGGTCCTTCCTAGCAGCCTTTTCGAGCTGCCGTTTGCAGACTGTCATATTGACAAAGGGAATTTTGCTGTCCTATAGGCTAGGAAAAGTCTGAGATGTCAAGAGACTAAAGCCCCAGATGTCTGACTCACCCCAGCAGGCGAGAGATACAGAAAGATTAGACTGTATCTTGCAAAATGGCTTCTCTATTTATTGGTACTCAGCCAGGAATTTTGAAACCTAAGATTATTTAGATAAAGTTAAACAAGAGCTTTTAATGTGAGACTTCTTAGGGCCTTCACCACAGTTATCAACATAGGAATCTCTGCTCTATATATTGCAGTGTGGGGCACACATCCCAAGGGCCCAGTTTGGAAAATACTCCTCTTGAAGAAAGAAGAGGTCAGGGAGGGGTACGCCATATTCCCTCTCTTAATGTCACAACGGTTGGTCTGATGATGCCTCTAAAGTCCAGCAAATGACAAACACTGGAAAAGCCCAAACACACCAGCTGCTACCGATGTCTCATTGTGACCACAAAAACCTTTAACTTGGCAACACCAGCAGAGAATACCAACCACCCAAACTCGGCACTTCAGATGCTTAAAGAACACCCAGGCCCACCTTGACACGGCATAGCAAAGGATGCTGCGTACAGTGGGTGCTCACTGGACAGAGCCACAGCGGGGCTTCTAATCTTTTACTTTAGAGACAAACAGCTCTCTGTGTGCATGCAGCCTAGACCTTTCTAGGCACTCCTTCAAGGTGGCTGAAACGTGACTGTTCCTGCTCTCGCGTCCCATGTACTTCAAACCCCAGTGGCTTCTTTCACTCCCCTTCTTGCCAATTACCGTAATCACTGAACATTTCCCAGGCTTGTAACCTGGCTGTTTGTGTTAACAGAGCCAGAGTTGACAGGGAGTCTGGAGGCAATGACAGGCAAGGTACACACACAGGTGGCATCATCAGATGGCGGGGACACCCCAGCAGCCAATTAAAGCCCCACTTTCATGCGACAAAGAATGCTGCCATCTCTTCAGCCCTGAAAGGCTAGCAGGCAGTGCTTGTGACAGGAGCAGCAGCAGGCCTGAAGGGGACAAAGGCCTTCACGCTGGGTCCTCTAGGAGAGAGTGGGCTCGGCACTGACCCCAGTAGCCCTGCCAGCACCACAGTGAGGATGCTGGCAATGACGAGTCTTTGAGGTCCTGTGACTCTCTACTGGTGTTACTGCCACATTACCCCAGCAGTGCAGCCAGGGAAGCTATCTGCTGATACTGCACACCCACAATCAGCACTGCGAATGACAGGTCCTGCACACCCGCAGAGGGTGAGCTCACACACAATCTATGCTCTGCAACACACTGCAGTGCTCCCTGGGCCACTCCAGGGTCTCAGCATAAACTGTTCATGGTCTCTAGACCCAGGAAATGCAACATGGGGAGCCAACCCTGGGGTCATGCCCTGGCTTCTGGGCTCTCCTAGCATTTGGACTCGGGTGGACTTACACTATGGAGAGACAGCGAACACTCATTGGACACTTCCTTCATGGCAGGCAGTGCTGCCATGTGGTAGATTGCCTCCTCTGGCCATCACAACAGTCCCGCTCTGCCCATCTCGCAAGCAGTGAGAGAGTACTTGGAGTGCTTGTCCAGCATGTCTAGCCTGTGCAAGGCCCTAGGCTCCACTCACAGCAATGCAAAAAGGGAGGGGATTGGAGGGGAAGGAGAAAGGAAGGGAGTGGAACCCTCTCTACTGTAAGCTTGAGCCAGCCTGGGCTACACCTTATCTCAAACAAACAATGCATAAAACAGGGCCTGGCCGTCAGCTCTGGTGGCCCAGAGACTAAGGGTTCCAATCTACCCAGTGGGACTCAGAGGAGCGCAGCTAGCTCCTCCTTCTCTATGGTTTGGGCGTGGTCCTGGCTCCAGCCTGACCATAAGCTCATTCCACCCGGCCACAGGCCTGGAGCCTCCTCCTGCAGGAGGGCAGATAGGTGCTGCAGAGCTGTGCACTCAGACCTCACAGCTGTAGTGAGCCCCACGGGGCCTGTGGCACAGAGGACACAGAACTGGGCTCGCCTGGGCAGTCAGGGGTAGTACAAACACAGCTCGCTGCACAAGCTAAGTCTAGAAGGTGCAGCTCAGCGTCCCATGTGCCTTGGCTCCCCCTCCACAGATACGGCCCACAGGGCAGTTTCAGAGTGACTTTGAGGAGCAAGGGAGTGTTTACCTCCATGCAGGAAGATCAACCAGCAGTGACTGCTCATTGCTTCCTCTGTGTTCACCAATAAACAACTATCAGTACATGCTGGAAATGCTGGGACTGACCAGCCTTAGCTGTTCTCCCATGGCGACCACCGTGGGGTATGCTGTTATTATACCCACCCTATAGACGAGAAAACCAAGGCGGCGAAGTCTCATGACTTGCCCAGGCCAGAGAGAGGCCGACCCTTACCACTGCACCTCCTTGTAAGAGGCCTGAATCTGGGGCTTAGACAAAGGACTATCTAATTCCTAGGACCCAGGGCCTAGGTCCCGTCTCCTCTGGCTTCCAGGACTGTGGGCCTCAGACTTACTCCAAGTTCTGTCTAAGGCTAGAGGCCTGGCTTGGTATTCTGTCAGGACACGTGGCCTTCATGAGCCTTTAAAGTCCCAGTGCTGTCCCTCTGTTGCCCCTGGGAGCCCAGCCTCTGCCCCTCCCTGGGCCCCAGGAAGAGCAACTTCTCCGGTCACTGGTGTGTAGCCCGCCCAGTCCCAAGCTAAGAGGCACAGGCACACTGCCTTATAAGGCCTCCGGGACGGAAAACCACATCAAAGTGGGGCCTTGGGGAGTGTTGGCGCAGGCTAGGGATTTTCCTCTTTGTCGTTGGGGCTTCATGCTCCTGAACTCAGTCTCCCCCACGCAAGGCCCCAGCAGGTCTCTGTCAATCTTTCTGTTCTCTAAGAGGTAACAGATGTGGGTGCCACACATTTTTTAAAGCAAACTCTTGGTGCCCACAGAACTCGGTACCATGTAGACTCAGGAATCCACAGGACTGAGACATTCCAGAAAGATGGGCACAGCCCAGGCCACCCCAGAACCCTCAGATCCAAGCAGCCTGTCCTAGTTAGCCCCTGAAGAAAAGCACAGCAAACTCTTTCTTCCACGAACTCTGCAGACACAGCCCAACCTCACTAACAGCACGCTCCACCTTCTGCTGTCAGAGGCAGGGCAGGGTAGTCCATGCTCCAGTGCCCAGGTGGGCCCAGCTCGGGCTCAGCCCCTCTCCACAGCTGAGTGGCAATTAAAGTGTCACTGAACTTGACAGCTCCATTTCCCTACTTTGTAAAATGGGAGGTTTTTTTTTTATGTCAAAGAGGAGGCAAGGAGAAGGGGTCAAAATGTCCGGGTAGGAGCCGGGCGGTGGTGGCGCACGCCTTTAATCCCAGCACTCGGGAGGCAGAGGCAGGCGGATCTCTGTGAGTTCGAGACCAGCCTGGTCTACAAGAGCTAGTTCCAGGACAGGCTCCAAAGCCACAGAGAAACCCTGTCTCGAAAAACCAAAAAAAAAAAAAAAATGTCCGGGTGGCAACTGATACAAAGTTAAGAACCTCAATCTCAGTCTCTCCCATTTTTCTGCCATAGCCTCTTCTCCTGTGTGCCTTCAAATGTCCTCATGGTCCATCCTGATAATCAGTCACCTAGTTCCCAGCAGCTCTACCCTCTCTGAGAGCCCAATTAAGTTCACTGACATCTAGGGCCAAGAGATTCTCAATGACACCAATATATATAGTGTGGGTCTTCACTGTGGGGTGGTGGACTCCTCTGCTTGCCACGCAGAGCATAG
The DNA here is from genome assembly GCF_903992535.2 of Arvicola amphibius. Classification (NCBI taxonomy): domain Eukaryota; kingdom Metazoa; phylum Chordata; class Mammalia; order Rodentia; family Cricetidae; genus Arvicola; species Arvicola amphibius. The sequence continues at coordinate 10,935,006 of NC_052061.1, forward strand.
CCCACGGAGAAGCACGGGAACACATGCAAGGGATATGATGCCACTAGTGTGCACCTAGGAAACAGTGACAGTATAAGGGATTGTGTGGCACACAAGAGGCTAGAGAGAGTATGGAATGGATGCCCTGGCCACTTACTGGGAGGGGAAGGAGACACAAAACCTCAGTCAAACTCCTAGCCTTGAAAGAATCCTTCAAGCGCTCAGAGATGAGACAGTGGTCCCTTGGGCTCCATCAGGGCTGATTCCAAAGACATCCACATCCCAGGGCTCTGAGGGCTTAGATAAAGCAGCACAGCATCTGCGGAGCCCCATACCTCCCTCGAAGTCTCTAAGCCATCTCTGGATGGCTCTCAGTTCCAACAAGTGCAGCTGTGTAAGCAGCTGTCACACTGCTCTGTTTAGAGAATGACAGCCAAGAAAAGAGTCTGTACTTGTTCAATACAAAGGTTGTTTTTCCCATGTGTATCTTCTCCAGGATGAATGGGTGGGTGTAGAACCCACAGCCACAGAGGGCCAGCTGCGCATCCACGTGTCGCCCCGGTAATGAGATCCTGACTTCACAAGACCGCAGATGATGGCCCACTTCACAGAAGAGGGACCTGGAGTTCAGACAGATGGAGAGAAGGGTCCAAGAGATCATAGAGAAGAAACGGCAGAGAAGGCTGGGGTCCTCCAGGCCTAGAAGGCTGTGACCTCCTGGTTACAGGACTAAATGGGCATCTAGCCGCCAACACCATCAGCAGCTGATTGCTCTTCTGTGGCACGTCCAGGGAACAAGAGATGGGGAACCAAGGCTGCTCACCACCAGGCCCCCCTCTCTCTCTCTCTCTCTCTCTCTCTCTCTCTCTCTCTCTCTGTGTGTGTGTGTGTGTGTGTGTGTGTGTGTGTGTGTGTGTCTAGCACACACCATGAATCTGAACCTCAGCCCTCTCAGCTCCCCAGACTTCTCTAGTCTCAACCCATCCTACTCATGAGCACCACAGACCATAGGGGCTGGGAACTTCCCACCCAGGTCAACAGTGAGCAACACGCAGGGCCAGGATACAAAGTCAGCCGCCATCCAAGGACGGAGGGAACAGACAAGGCTCCCAGAAACACTGGCTCCTGTGACAGGAAGTTGGAGTACTCTCTCCCCAGGAGTAAGAGGAACACAAGCTCATTGGGCCCCAGAACAGTATCAGAACCAAGATCTCAGCAGGCTGCTCCTAAAGCCTGGCAGCTTCTCTCCTCAGGTAGATAAGAACGCAAGGCAGAGAGCCCTCAGCTCCTTTAGCAGTCTGCCAGACTCAGGCCTCCCACAGTGCCTGGGTGTCTCGGGAGCTGGGAAAGACACCTGCCTCTCTGGCTGTGTCTTGCCTCAGCTCCAGCTCCCAAAGTCTACTGCATTAGCCCAAATGGAGGTCACAGAGAGAGGCCAGTGAACCACCATCTCTGAAAGCAAACTCCACATGATGGGACCTGGCTGGTTGGTCTTGGAATAGTACCTGACACATTCATTATGTATGTGTCCAACCTTTGAACATCTCGACACAGTATTAACAAAAACCCTGCAAAAAACTAGGCATTCTAGGTAAGTTTACCATTTTGTGTTAAGTTGCATTCATAGCTTCCTGGGGTGCCTTCATCTTGTGGGCCATGGGCTGGACACATCTGTCAGGTGCTGAACAAATGTGATAAATGTCTTCTGGATAGACTTTAGCACCAGGAACACTGCCCCTACCTCACCTCCAGGCATTGCAACCTGGGAGGGTGACCACCGCCACCACATTAATCTCTTCTCTTGCAACAGCACTCAGGCTAAACTTGTCCCTTGCTATAAAATCCTGACTCTTATAGACCCAGGACCAAGCCACAGCCTACTACAGCTAGAATCCAAGATTCTGGCCAAGCTCAGGAGCCGTGGAAGGCTTGCTTGTTCCACCCTTGCCCGTGGCCCCTCCAGTCTCCTCAGCTGGCCCAACTGTGCTGCTCAGGGGAGGGAGGTAGCTCTGAGGCACTGGCAGGTCTGGCCTTCTGCCTAGGCTCACAAGGAACAGGCTCCGTGGCTCCAAAGACACGGAGCAGTGATTAAAATTCCTTGCATTGCTCCTATTTTTATCTGCCTGGGATGTAATCAGAGTGCTCCATGCGACGCCCCCAGCTGGCCCCCACAGCTAAGCATGCAGCCTGGATGCCTAGTCTGCTGCTAGGGAGATGGACATCAGACATCTGGGAGGACCCCACAGGACACAAACGATCCCCAGAGATGGCTCTGCACACTTCTGGCATCAGCCAGTCATAGCTCAGATCAACAAAGTCTCCTGCCCAGGCTGTCACTCTGCAAGCTGTGGAATCTGTGTGCCTTCGAATCTATATGCCACTATCAGCACAACTTCTTTCAAGACAGTTCCTACCTAAGCCTCTTAATATTCTTCTCCTACCCAATGGAGCACTGGTGTGCTGCAGATAGAACCTAGGGCTTCTACATGCTAGGCAAGCACTCTGCCACTGAGCTCCCCAGTCTTCTTTATATATTTACACCTCTTATTTTTGAGACAGAGTCTCCATTGCCAGGCTAGCCTTAAACTTGTGATCCCCCTGCCTTGGCTATTGAATAGCTAGAGTTACAGGTGTGCAGCTGGCTAATATTCAAACGTCTCGAAGTATGTTAAATATCCTCCTCCTCTCCCCCTCCTCCTCTCCTCGGCCTTGAATGAGATCAGTGAAAACATGGATGTGAGTCCTCATTATGACCAAGGCTGCTGAGGGGTATTTCACATTGAACAGACACGGTCATTAAAAGGCCAGATGTCCACGATTCTCCCGTGTCCAGTCCCACCCCACAGAAGAATAACAGGGAAAGGTAGGATGTGAAAGAGCACATGGCGCAGCCCCACCCCTATGGCAAGGCTCACTCGAACAGGAGGGGAGGGAGAGAAGGGACACGAGCAAGGCAAACACCAGGGGCTCCCAGGCTCTTCCCATAGAACAGCAGCTACACTTAGAATATAATTTCTATGGGTGGAGAAGGCTGAGGGGAAAATAAGCCCAAACCAACATGATTGGTAGTGTGTATGCTTTCTTGTGTTGAATCCCAGGGTTGAAGCAAGAGTCCTGGGGCAGGAGAGGCTGTCCAGAACAGCCAGGGCATGGGCCTAGCCAAAGTTTAGAGACATTTCTACAGTAGGGCCCTGGAGCTCATTGGGGCATGGGGGTATGAGCGCCCTAAGACCAAGGCCACAGTGATGATAGGAACCAACATAAACTGAGTGTGACAGCTGTCTGGTGCTATGCAGAGTCTGGTACCACTCTAGCCAAACCCTCCACAGTACCAGGTCTGAGACCTGATGCTGTCCCAAAATGAGCCCTATGGATACTGAGGTTTGGCCTGCTCATCCGTGTCTCCAACTGCTGTAACAGGCAAATGAGTAGTGCATAAAGCATGAGCTCACATCTGGAGCAAGGACTGTCCCCCTCAGTTCCTGGCTGGGGCCTTCACAGTCGCTCCACTGTCCTCTCCTCTCTGAGGTCTCCAGGGATGAGGCATCTGCGCTGTCCCAAAAGGCACACAGTCAGGCTGTTGCCTTCCCCCATCCTAAGTTCCACTGACACTGCCAGGCCGCTGCCTGTCACACTGCTCACCTGGCCAGTCACTAGCCTGTTGCTGCATGGCTGAGACCTGGCGACAGGAATGGCCACGGGCTCTTGAGCACTTCTGACCACCCCACAGCTGGAGTGAGTGCAGGCAGATCTCTATGGGTTTGATGCCAGCCTGGTCTACGTAGTGAGTTCCAGGACAGACAGGGCTATATAGAAAGACTTCGTCACAAATACAGAGAGACAGAGAGAGAGAGAGAAAGAGGGAGGGAGGGAGAGAGGGAGGGAGGGAGAGAGCGAGGGAGAGGGGGAGGGAGGGAGAGAGGGAGGGAGGGAGGGAGGGAGGGAGCGAGGGGGAGGGAGAGGGAGGGAGGGAGGGAGCGAGGGGGAGGGAGAGGGAGGGAGGGGGAGAGGGAGGGAGAGGGAGAGGGGGAGGGGGAGGGGGAGGGGAAGGGGAGGGAGAGGAAGAGAGGGAGGGGGAGGGGAGGGGGAGGGAGAGGGAGAGGAGGAGGGGGAGGGGGAAGGAGAGGGAGAGGAAGAGGGGGAGGATTCTTTTTGCTTCCCCACAAGCCAATGAGCCTAGCCCATCTGTGCTGGGCTACCCAGAGCTCTCTGCCCTTCGTAAGGGTCGTCTCAGACCTCCTTCCACTAGTGGGGGGGCGTATACCTCAGTTTCCCACCCACTCCATTTGGGCAGAATCAAGAGGTTCAGCCTGAGGTCTAATCTGAATCCCAGAGCCTACGCAACCTGACACACAGGTGCACAAGGATCACTCGGAGGTGAACATGAGAGACTGGCTGCCAGGGAGCCCACGTGAGACCCAGTCTGGAGCCCTTCCTGCTATGGGATGAATGGGCAGCGCAGCAATTGCCCGTGTGTCCCAGCAGACAGGAGCACCTGGTGCCTCCGTCTCCACGTTCTGTACTGTGAGAACTGTTACTTAACCTCACCCCACTCTCTGATCATGCACTGCCTTTACACTAAAATGTTAACTTTTTAGTTTCATTATTATTAACAAAGATGTGGCTTCTGTCAGACACACCATAAGCCTATGCATTCCACACCAACCCACAGCTTCTCCAAGCCCATCTTCCCTGGTCTTCCCTGTGTTCAAATACAGCAGTCTCCACTGCTGCCCAGGTCAGACCAGGGAGTGAGCTGAGGCTTCTCCTACAGCTTTTCCTTCCTTCCATCCATCAGCACAGATTGTAGGCTCCACCCTCCAGCCAGAGGCTGGCACCACACACTCTGCCCTCTGTCACATCCCCAGTGTGTCCCAGCACTGACACCAGGACGACAGAGACCGTTCTCTGCACTTTGCCCCCCACCACTACTTTATCCAGGCAGCACCCATGGTACATCATCCACTGATCCCCATTCGCTGTCCGCTGCGGTCATGGTAGACACCCCTCCTTGCTATTCTGGGGTGTGGCACATCGCCTACTTGGGCCTCTCTACACCTACAGCATCCTCTTCCTGGCTTGCTCTTTCTCTAGAAAGCCCTTCTCTCCTTCGGAGTTTTACTATTAATTTACTATTAAATTTATTTTAAGCCACAGCCCCTCCTAAGCATGCGCCCACTCCCTTCCTTAGTCTTCTCTGGGACTCTCCACCATCTGTAATACTACACCAGGCCTGACAGGAGGCAGGCACCAGGCACGTGCTGAGCAACCCACGCAGCTCTGTTTACAGGCTGAGAAAACATTCTCTACATTTTCTCCAAGAAAAAAGCAGTGGCCCAAGAGCCCAGAGAACATGAGTGCCTCTGCTAAAATTATCCACATGTTCCCATACATCAAGGTTACAGAGATGGCACCAAAAACGCTCTCTGAGGCTGTGCCAGTTGGCACGCAGGTCACCTGATGTTCACCACCAGTGGCAGAGAAAAGGCAAGGCACTGTGCCAGAAACCTGTATGGCTAGTACCTGTGTGGCTAGTGGGGTTTACAGGAGTCAACTGGAAGAGTGATGAGCTCAAGGCATCTCCAGCTACCACACAGTGCAGAATGCTCCCACGCACTGGGCCACCTGGAGGTCCTGAAGACCCCGCCTGCTTAGCAATCTAGGGACTGTCTGCTGGTCCATTAGATATACTAGCGCTTGGCTTCCAGAGGTGGCAGGAGACCAACAGAGCATGTCAACTGAGCTATCACTGGGATCACGTGAAGAAAGAAGAGGGCGTAGTCACCACCACACACCAGATTTCATTGTCACATTCTAGGCAACCCAAAGACAGAAGAACACCCTGGGTTACAAGAGGTTGCCCTTGTATGGATGTCAGGGTCCCATGCCATTGGTGGCCTGGGTCTGGCAAAGGTTGTGTGGCCAGCAGAGAAAGAAGGAAGCTGCTTAGGTTCAGGGACAGAAGAGATCTGCAACTGTAGCTTCATCCATCACCTCTAGTAACCTAGAGAGCCCAATAAGCTAGTATGACCCCCTTTACAGGCGAGGGGCTGAGGATCTGCAAGAAGAAGCAAGAAAGTGGTGCACCTGGGAAGGACCACACCCTTCTGTGTAGGCCAGGCCCCTGAGGACCAGAGTGACCTAGGGGAGACTGCAACACAGGTCCACACAGCTTCTTGTCACAGGCTGGCATCAGACCAGGCAGAATGGGAGACCATTAGGGATGCCCCCAGACAATGGTGCGCCACGTACATGGGTTTCGGGTCTATTTGTGGACTTGGATGAGAACCTAAGTACAGATGGAAAAATAGGCCTCAAAGAGACAACTTTCCAGCAGCACAGCCACCATCAGAACCCCCAAAGACCCAAAGTAGGGGCAAGAGTTTCCCAACTTATCCACAGGCAGGAGGAGCAGGTTCTGTGTGCAGCCAGTTCAGCCCCAGCCAACAGAAAGACCACATAAAGTATCCGGGGGTCCCCCACGTGGAACTTCTCACACCTCTGCTGACATCTGCAGCAGGGCCTGGAAAGAGCCTTTGGTAGGATGACTAGCCCCCCACCCTGGAGGGCTTGGTACTGGGACTCTCTAAGGCCTTCCAGCATCCATCCCTGTGAGGTTTCCTCAGGAGCCACCCCTGGTACCTGGTCTGAAGGCTTGGAACTGGGTGGCCTGAGAAAGGCGCAGGAGGCTGCTGCCCATGGTGAGTCTGGGCAAATTCTAGAGAGATATCAGTCTAGGGGTCCTTACAGGACCAAGCCAGAGCCCGGAACCTACCCAGAAATGGCACCTTTGTCTCTTCCTTCATTCACGTGACTGTCTTGGGACATCCTTAAGAAACCAGAGACACAATCCTTACCTCAGGTTCTGCTTCTGGAATGCCTGGCCTAAGAGGGGTTCCCACTGAATTATCTGTGGAGTTGGGGAGCTCTGACCCCATGTGGTGACTTCCCAGGCAGTGGACGGCCACTGGAAGGCCAGCTGCTTGCGCTCACACAAACCAGACAGAATGGGTCCAGACACAGAAGTCAGAGCAAGGCCAGTCCACACAGGGAAGCGCAGGGTCTTAAACCAGGACTCAGTCTCTGCTGGCAGACGGGAAGGAACACTTCCTCCTTCATCTTTAGGGACCTCATTTAAACATGGCCAGCCCTTCCTGAGTACATCATTCCCAGGGCTCCTCTCTCAGACCATCCATCTGCAAGTCTAGGGTGGACTTCAGGCCATTCTTTGGGGAATCCCAGGCTGAAGCATAGCTTTGTCTCTCTTTTTAACTGAACATATTGTAGCATCTGTAAGTCAGAAGCTCCTGTCCTGCCTCTCCCATTGTCTGTACCCTGTCCCCAGAGTTACTGACGGTCTTTGGATGGCTATCCTGGGCTGTCCAGATTCCACCCAGTGTGCTGGGCATCTCAGACACAACACATAGCGGCTTAGTGTGAGGCTTTCCCGTGCAAGATTTGGAACAGATTTAAAACAAGAGTTCTGTGTCTCTATCTGGACACATATAACAGGGAAATCCTAATCCCCACCCTCACCCTGTCCACCTGGTGGTCAGGGCTGACTTCTTCCCCTGACCATGATGTGGCCTAACCAATGAGAACTGTGCAGTATCCCAAGCCAGACCAAGGAGACCCAGCGCATTCTCAGGACATCTGCAATAATGAGCTTGGAATTTCCAACTGCTGGAAACACTTGCTTCCTTACAGGAAGATCCTAACTGAGTAAAAAATGAACACAGGAAATCAGGGTTCAGCGAAGCAAGAAAAAACAGGTTCCAACACCATCTGAGCCCCTAGATCAAACCATGCCTGAAGCTAGGTCCCCTTAGACATCTCAATAATGTGAACCGTTAATCTCCCTCTTCCTGCTTAAACCAATTTGAGCTTGTTTTCCATCCTGGTTGCTGAGTTCTGTTTTTCTGTACCCCCTCCTTTCGACACCAGTACATTGCCAGACCCACGATGTACTGCCCCAGAACTCCCAAGGTTTCCCTTCACCGTGGGTGGCGGGAAAGCCTCAGCTTTCCAGTCAGAAGGGCTCAGCTCCCATCCAGCCCCGGCTATCCTCACTTCAGGGCCTGAAGCCTCGGCCTCGGCCTCTGCTGCTGTAAACACACACGCCCATCACTCCCATCACTGTATAACCCAGCACAAAGGCAAGATGCTTATCAGGGCTCATGGCTCGTAGGTGCATCCAGCTCACTGCCGTGGACCACGTTCAGCCAAGGGTAGCCACGAATGTACCTAGCAAAAAGTTATAAACTTTCTTAAAACATTATCAATCTTTTTATACTTGACTGAACAGTTCTTGAGCATGAACTTGGTGAATGACATCATGTAGGCAGGACATGTCTGGTAGAGAGTCCAGACTGTGGTGAGGGGACCACATCATTCCGAAGCTACTGATAGGTGCAGACGGCAACACTGGGGAACAATACATTAGCCTCATGAGTTGGGGAGGGGGCTAAGGTCCTGAGGTTCCCTCCTACAGCATAGTTACCAATGACCTTCAGGTTCTCACACTCCGGCTAGTGAAGCCCTGCCAGGCTGCCCTGGGGATCCAGCCTCCAGCACATGGGTCTTCTTTACTTTACTCGGCCTATAACCATAGGCAGGAGTCCCTATGATTATACTGCCCTACGCAGAACACCTTCAACAATGAAAGGTGCTATGAACAAGAATAGGAACACAAGAGCGACTGGCATGTAGGGTATCTGACCTACGGATGTGCTGTCTGCCACTTTCTGCCCTTCCCTGGGCTGGCACTGCCACCTCATTTGACTGTCCTTCTCACTTCCATCACTGCTCTCTGTGCCAAAGCTTCCTTTCTCCTCTCGCCACCTCCTGATTCATTCCTGCAGACTTCCGGAGAAGCCGTCCTGGAGTCAGGGCATGGTCCCCCTGAAATCCTCTGTTCTGGAAAGCCCAGTCTCCTTATGTACTCCCTCCCTCCCCGCCCCTGAAGCCCTCAAGACTCACAAGCCTGTCACATCATGCACATACACACATCTATGCATGCATACACACAGCAGGCAGTGCAGACAGCACCCTTTTCTTCCTCCAGAAGACGGAATTTTCTCTATGTGTTCAGGGAATCATCCTCAGTAACTTGCTAGACAGAGGCAAAAATTGGGGACCGGGCTTCATGAGTCAGGGTGGGTATAGCAGGGGAGGGCAGCAGAGACAAGGCACTGGCCCTCCGACAGCTTTCACTAACCTGAAGCCAGGGACAGGCACCAGCTGGCTTCTGCCAGTATCCAGCCCTGGCTCCTACTCAAAACACAGGCCAGCGATGCTGGCGATGCCACCAGCCTCCAGCAGCTCAGTCCCTTGCAGCAGCCAAGTCACTGCTCAGAATGCAAACAACACAGGTGCAGAGGCCACTGATGGAGACGGGCATCCCAAGCCTAGGTTCCACTCTCAAGTCCTTTGAGCTAGCCTCTAGCTGTTTCCTGGTTTGGCAGGGCTACAGCCTGAGACCAACTCCTTGCTCCTAGCCAAGTCAGGTGGATGCTCCCCTCTGCACTAGCAGCACCCCTGCACTCCTCTGCAGACTGAAGAGGAAAGCAGACAAGGCTGAGAACCCTGCTTCCGAAATGCTTGAGGTCAGAGCTCCCCAGGCTAGCCCTGAACTCACAATTCTTCTGTCTCAGCCTGAGTGGCTAGTTTTAGATTTCTTTTTGGCAGTGAGGTCACAGAACATGGAGACAGGCTCAAAGGTCATAGGCATTAATAGCATCTGTCCTTAACTTTGTCATGGATACCAGAAGCAGAAAACCGAGATTGAGAGCAGCTGAAAACCTCAGGTGGCTCAGCAGTGGCAGCAGCACAGGGCCTTCCTGAGGCTGTGCACTGGTGCCTTGGGAACTTAGTGCCGGTATAGCTAAAGCGGCCCCCATGATCCCAGAAACAACTGGGAAGCTAGGGTCAACACTGGGACAGGGCACCCAGGAGGTGGGACAACCCCTGATATTAGGGTGCCTTTCCCAGCCCATGCTGGAGTGCTCAGCCTATATCCACTCACAGGAATTTCTCCCTTGCAGGGGTTTTCCTTCCCAAGCAGGTGTGCTGCAGGATCACATGGGACACCAGAACCCACACAGCCCAGATGCCACAGGCTGGTTCACCCACTGGCCACTCAAATAGGCCATCCCTGAGAAAGTGTACCACCCTTCAGGATCCTTGGGATCCCATCTGCTCTGGTTTGTCACATGACACATCCCAGGTCCTGCAGAAGGAAATAGCCCTAGTTTGATTCTGCCACTGTGATAAAAAAAAAAAAAAAAAAAAAAAAAAAAAAAAAAAAAAAAAAACCCACTATGGCCAAAAGCAAACTAGAAGGGAAAGGTTTATTTGGCTCACACTTGCGGGTTACAATCCTCCACTGAGGTAAGACAGACAGACACCCGAGGAAAGAGCTGGAAGCAGAGACCTTGGGGAAATGCTGTTTTCTGGCTTGCTCTCTGCTTTATGCTTAACTAGCATTTGCTAAGCGGCTCAGGACCACTTGCCCCACGAATGGTGCTAGTGACAATGAGCTCCCCTCTCCAATTAATTAAAAATCAAGACAATCCCCCACAGACAAGCTGAAATAGGTGACTCCTCAGTTGACCCTCTCAGATAACTAGGCTCTATCAAGTGGCAATTAAGGCGATCCAGGGAAAGTGGTAAGATGTCTCTCCTTATAGAGACTCTCTTTCAGATCAAGACATACATACTGGAGAACAGCTGTCCATAAATGACTGCTTCCAACTTGGAAGAGGGATAAAAATTACTTTAATATCAATAATTTAGTTCCCTAAGCAATACAGGCTATGCTGTATTAAAATAAGAATAGTGAGCTCTGGGTTCAGCAAGATCCTCCATAAATAAAAAGCAATTTGGGCAAACAACCGATGTCAACTTTGGGCCTCCACATACACATGCAAACATGTGCATGCACACCTGCACACACATCCACCCACATGCATGTGATGTTGCACACATCTGCATGAGCGCACACACACAGAGATTATCACAGCACTAGCATAGGAGGTGGTGATTCTCCTATCATGGGATTGGAGACATCACCTCATACCAAAGAAAGGCACACTGTTCTTCTCTCAGTGTGGGCCGAGGCCTAGCAGTCTCCAGTCAAGGAACCTGTCAAGCTCCACCTGACTTACCAAGTCAGAATCTCTTTTCGGAACCCTCATGTGACTCATAAGCACACTCTAATTTGGGAAGCCCTGGTCTAGGGAAGAGCTGAGATTCTTACACTTAGCATATGTCAATCTTAATTTAATGCAAGAAAGCACTTTACATGTCTTAGCCTATTTGATGGTCACAGAAAGTGTAGGGTTGGAACTATAGCTATCGCCATTCATTCATTCATTCATTCATCCATTCATTCACTGTTGTCTGAAACACTGTTTCTTGTAGACCAGGCTGCCTTAAACTAAGGGGCAGAAGCTGGCTTCAAACTCCTGATCCTCCTGCCTCTGCCTCTACAGTGTTGAGGTTACAAGTGTATGTCACCATGCCCAGCCGCCATCTCTATCTCACAGATGAAGAAGCAAAGACACAGGGAGGCTAAATAACTCCCTCCAGAGCACAGAACTGGCAGAAAGATGAAGATGGGAACCCAAGAATCATCTGGACAACCCAATGAACAGAGTGGAAACAGCTAGTAGTCCACTTCTCCACAGGACAGGATCACCCTCTAAAGAGGGAGATGGTCAATTCAATGTCTCTTGAGGCAAAGGAAGATTAGTGGGAGGATGGAACCAAATTCTCTATCCCTAGCTCTAGGAACCAGGAAAGTCCAACAAGGAAAGAATGGTCAAGTGGTGAGTTCTCTGTCACAGGAGGTATTCAAGCAAAGGCTGGGAGGCCTTCTGTTTAGGATGCATGGGAAGCAATTCCTAGCTCATCAAGGAGTAAGTCTTAATGGGTTAGGCTTTCCTCTCCAATTCAAAGGCAGGAAAACTCTCTCTGTATCATTCAGATGAGGCCAGAGGCAACACAAAGGTGATTAAAAGATGGCTTTAAACTGCGACAGCTCAAGAGCATCCACAGCCTTAGAAGTCTCAGCAGATGGTGGGGTCTATCTTTAACACTTCAGCCCAAACGCCATCCGGATCCCTGAGTTGGGGCCCAGCAGGTCTACAGGCCCAAAGTTCAGGTGCCTACTATTCTTAAACTGAGTGGCTAAGGCTGAGCAGCCCCACTTGATGCCACTTGATGGCATCTTCTGCAATTCCGATACTCCAGCAGGAATCAGTCTTTGAAGAGGTCGGAAGCGGGGACATTCTATACAGCTGTGTGAGGTTTGCATGGAGGTAGCAAGGCTGAGGCAGGGCTAGCCACAGATGAGTCCAGCTCCACAGGGCAGCCTGGCAGCCTCAGTGTCTGTCCAGTCGAAGATGACCTGCATCACTGTAGGGATGTGGCGGGAGTGTGTGCCAGTCTGTAGGAGCCTTACCTCTGCCAAGCTGGAAGGGACTAAAGGGTGGCTTCAAATAGGGGTGTGCTCCAATAAAGAAGCGTGGTTAAGGTGTGCTGCATAAGCAAGTCTCCACTGATGGCAGCTGCTACCACTGTTGTTCCTCCTCCTGTGAGTACCAGTTCTAAATGAAGGGAAGCAATACTTCCAGCATGAGCGCACATGCTAGACCCTCAGCATGTGGGGGTTACAGGCCAGCCTGAACATGGCAAACCCTGCCTCAAAAACAAAACACACACACACACATACAGAGAGAGGGAGAGAGAGGGAGAGAGAGGGAGAGGGAGAGGGAGAGAGAGAGAGAGAGAGAGAGAGAGAACAAGCAAAAGAAAACTTCCAGAGTCCCAGACCCCAACATCCTGGCAGGCAGAGCTGCAGAGCCAAACATCTCACATCAAGGCTGGGCTAAACCACAAAGCCCAGTGTCCGGGTCCAGCTGAGCACAGAGCCCAGGGTGTGCACTTGAGGGCAAGGGGCAGGCCTGGCTGTGTAAACGTTTGGCTGCTGGATTCTGGAGGCAGGGAGGCCTCCAGAGAGCCAGCTCCGCAGTCTCAGAAGTCAGGCCAGCTTTCCATTCCCAGCATTCCAGTCCCAAGTCCCCGGGCAGGCCTGCTGGCCAGAGCTCTCAGCTCCTTCCAGGCCTGGATATACTTCCAAGGCAGTCTCTTCTCAGGCACAGGCCAGAATTCTTTGGCCAGCTATCCACGCTGACAGACCCCAGCTGCTGGGTACCACTCCTTTCTCCTCCCGCCCTCCACACAGCTCCTAAGAAGACAACCTGAGAAGACCAGACCAGCCCGGCCCCTGCCCAATATTCAGTAACAGCACCTAGACTTCAGCGACTCTTGTTGGTCCTTAGCGTCACTGGTGAAATCTGACTGGCGACTGGTCTCACCATCTACCCACTGGGACTCTCTCCAAGGCCTGAGAAGGAATCCCATGAAGGGAGACATCTGGACTCATCTATGTCCCAAGGCATTTAGGGCTCAGTACCAGCTAGCATACTAGCACTGAGCCCTCAGATACTTGGCTATGACAGGATGTGTTCGGAGGAGAAGGTACTGATGGTCCTTGCTGTCCAGTCCCGGAGGACTCAGCAGAGTCACTTAAGACAGTACAGACCTTTGCTTATTCATGAAGGAAAAAGACACCAAGCAGCCTCAGAAGAGACCGTGCATCCATGTGCCTGTGACCTACGATGGCTTCTCTGATGGCTGGTGTTTGAATAATTGCTCCCATCTGCCACATGCTCATCTGGCCAGACACTGCTACATGCCTTACCCCTGCCTTCTTATGAAACCCTTGTAACATCCTAGATTCTATGATTACACCAGTGTGGGCTTTCTGTTTTGTTTTAAATGTTGTGTTATAAGTGTTTTGCCTTGCATATATATCTGTGTAACATATGCATGCCTGGCATTCATGGAGACCAGAAGAGGGCACTGGATCCCCCAGAACTGAAGTTACAGATGGCTGTGAGCTGCCATGCGGGTGCTGGGAATCGAACCCTGATCCTTTGGGAGATTAACAAGTGCTCTCAAAATGAGAGCCATCTCCTCGACTTCTATGTCAGTGGCCTCACTGTTCATGTTTTGACTCCACTTGCTTTGCAGGGTCCTCACATTTGGTCTTTGCTTAAACACATGACCTGCCATCGGGACAGGAATAAAAATAATACAAACTTAATAAAGAACCTGGGACCTTACTGCGATGGGAAATGCTTGTGGAACACAGGAAGAAGAAGGAACTTGCTAGGTCGGTTCTGTTCTAGCTAGCAGGCAGCCAACCTACCAACTGTCCTCAGAAGGGAAAAAAATCCAATCTGGTTCAGCTCAGATCAGCCAAAGCATGATCAGTTCTGCTCAGATGGGTTCAACCCAGACCTAACCAACCCAGCTCAGTCCAAATCAGATCAACTAGTACAGCCCAGGCTAGATCAGACCAACCCTAATCAATCCAAATCAGTTTAGCCCAATCCAGATGAGCCCAGCTCAATTTAGACCAATCTACAATAGTTCTTCCAGTTTAGATCAGACCTGTGCCGCCCAGACCAGCCCACATCAGCACAGCCTAGATTAATGACACTGCCCCAGCCAGTCCGTACACGCGAGGGAGAGCAAATGGTGGTAAAGCACTAAATGCTGGGACAACCTATTACATAACGATTAAGAGCTGCACCAGCTACAGTGACCATTTTCTTCTGACAGAGGAGAAAAGCTCTTTCAGTTCATCTCAGCCAAAAGGCCAAGAAACAATGGGAAAGCGTTCCTGAAAGCCACGGGGCAAACAATCACTACCGAACGCTATCCCTTACTTGAAATGAGTGGAACCAGCATGCTGGAGACCTTTTTATTCTTAAATATTTTTAACTTGTGTGTGTACACGTGTGTGTGTGTGTGTGTGTGTGTGTGCCCAAAGAGGACAGAAGAGGATTCCCTGGAGCTGGAGTCACAAGTGGTTTTCTGCCACTCAGTGTGGGCAACAAGCATTCTTAACTGCTGGGCCATCTCTCCAGCTCAAAGAGACTTAAAAAAAAAAAGATTTTGTATTTTGTATACAGTGTTCTGCATGTAAGCCTGCAGGCCAGAAGAGGGCACCAGATCTCACCACAGATGGTAGTGATGGTTGTAAGCACCATATGGTTGCTGGGAATTGAACTCAGGATCTATTGAAGAACAGCCAGGGTTCTTCACTGCTGAGCCATCTCTCCAGCTCAACTTATTATTTTTTTACTCTTTTCTTTCTTTATTTTGCAATATCTACATCCACGTAGGTAGATATTTTGGGAAGGGGGCCTACATCTAAACACAAAGCTCATTTGTCTTATATATGCTCTATACATAGTCTAAAGGGAATATAATTCAATATTCTTAGAGTACCCACGTTTTAAGTATAACTTGACCACATGGTGTGAAACTTTCCATTGTGGCATTATGTTGGTGCTCAAAAAGTTCCAGGGATAAGAAGAAAGCTTGGTTAATAAATTACTTGCCTCACAAATATGAAAACCAAGTTCGACCCCTAAAACCCACATTAAAAAGAAAAGCCAGGAATGGTGGTCCACACCTGGAGTCCCTGTTTTGGGGAGCAGAAGACAGAGAGAGGCCCTAGAGCTTATTGCTGGCTTACTTGGTCAGCTCCAGGCCAATGAAATAACCTGTCTTAAAAATAAATAAACAATAGATAGGTAGACAGACAGACAGGAAATAAATAAATGAACCCG